>NW_005843279.1:54306-58366 GCF_000455745.1 Alligator sinensis | reverse complement strand
GCGCAACCAGTAGGTTGCGGGCGGGGAACAGACCCCGGAGCCCGAGGCGGGCGCGGCAAGCCCCAGAGAGGGGGAGTGCCATATCAGTTCATTGTGAAGCCCGAGGGGGCGCAGCAGATCCCAGTAAGAGGCTGGGTATTGCAGAGAGCCCAGAGTGGGCTACACTATTGAGGAGGCCCGGGAAGCGGGCTGGGAGACCCAACAACGTCTATCACATCAGCGAGGCTTTGGGCGTGGTATCAGGGGCTGGTAGGAGCCACGCATAGCCCATAAGGCTAGGGTGCTTGGGGAGCACCCACTATACCGGGTGACCATAGGAGTCCGGGAGAACTGCGGGGACAGAGGTCCTGAGTAGCCGTGCCCAGGGAGTCATAGGCAGCCTCCCAATTATATATATATTCCATCAAGACGTGGCGGGCGAGAATTAGAGGGTGCCTTGGGCCGGCCTGACACGGAGCGAGGGACCTTAAGGAGCACACGGCCCTCCGCGAGGACCCCGCCGTGACAGAAAGCAACCTGAAAAACTACTAAAATTATAGCAGCTCATGCACTCTTTCAAGTTATGGTAAGAGATTCCTTTGTGGAAAGGGCTCTGGTCCATCTGTCTGGGCCTGTAGCAAGTATGATCTAGAGGAGTAGTCCCCAGACAGTCCCTACAAGTCAGTGGCTGTTTCAAGAACGGCTGTGTCCCCAGCAGGGAACAATGGAAATAAAAGGAGAGTCACATGCCCTCATGGACAGGGTGGATGACAATGGGAGAGAAAGCTGGATGCTTCCTCTCCCTCATCACCACTCATTGTGATGACAAGCAAATTTGGGGGAAGAAAAAGCAGGCAGAAAGGAGCAATAGCTACAGAAGAGTGAACAGACGCACAGAGGAAGGAATCACAAAGAGGAAGAGAGGGCAGTACTGGGTAGGAGGAGACAGCAAAGGAAGGAAGTAGAGATAGACATAGGGCAGAGGAATCAAAAACTGCAGTTTAAACAAAGTTGTCTTGGTGTATGAATGTGCAAACAGGAGCTCACATAACTCCTCCACTCAGCCACCCTGGCTTCCAACACCCCTTGGTCCAGGTCTATTCAGCAGGCAGCTTTCTGCTCTCTCCTCAGGCTCTCTGGTCAGGCTCAAGTCCCTTTTCATTGTTGCACCACCCAAATTTACTCTGATCCTGGCCCCACAATACTCAGACCTTTCTCCCTAGTAACTATATTATGGTGTATATTTTGTTTCTCCTTTCTCACCCCAGTTGCTTGAAATACTTGAAATACTCATCTTTTTCTTGCTCTCTCCTTGATTTAATCGTAATTCTTATTTTCCCCATTTCCAATTTCTGTATTTTTGGGCTGGTCTTTCAGAGACAGCAAGTTCACTTTGTCCCTTTTCTGCAGGCAATAAGGCAGGTAGGAACAGAGGCAATAAGGGAGGTAGGAACCACAGTGACTAGTGCTTGAGGTAGAGCAGGTCTGGCCTGTGATAGTGGCTGGGTCACTTTGCTGGCTGTGTAGCCAAACATGGCAGGGAATTTGGGGGAAGGGGGAGATCAGGAGAAAGGACCTCTCAGAAATCTCTGCAGGAGGCAGGCAGAGAAGGGTCTGGAGGAGAAGGTGCAGTCCCATGCAGATCCATTACTGCGTCATGGGCTGCCACATCTCATGGTGTGCTTTGAAATGCATGAGGATGTGAGAGTCCTGCCATGAGGAGTGACATCCCCACCCACTGCCAGATTGGGATGTATCGTATGGGGCATGGACGCACATAATGCTCAGGGCAGAAACACATTCTCCACCCTGGGCAGGTGCTCTGGCAGCTTGACGGAGCTTGAAGGGACCAATCCTGATCCCTTCAGGCCTCTGAGGGACCCACCTGGTTTTATCCATGTATAGAGAGGCCTGGGGCACATCCCTGTAAGTAAGGAAACCAGTGTGTGTCCCGGTGTGGAGGCATGGGACTGAGGGAAATACTGTGTGCCTCGTGCCTTCACTCTAAGATTGGTGTGACCCGAAGCCTCCACCCCAGGACCTGTGCTGGGTCCTGCACTGACCAGTGCCTCATGCAGAGGAATGCATCAGTGCGAGTCCCAGTGTTGGGGGGCACAGCAGCTGAGTAATTTCCAGTGCCCTATGCCTCCAGGCCTGGACCATGCTGACCCACGCTGGACATACCTTGGCTCCTGCCCCCACCTCTCCCTCCACCTCATCCTGAAATGTGCCTCTTCCTGAAGCATGGGTCAGTGTGGATCTGGACGAGGGGGCACAGGGCACCAGGGATTCCCTGGCATCTGTCATTGCAGGACCTGATGTGAGGCAGAGAGGGACAGGAAACACGTCACCTGTTGTCCTGCATCAGGCAGGAGACCCAATGTGGGACAATGGGCAATGTGTGTCATTCAGTAAAGCAGATCAGTGTCTAACGTGATCCCTTTCAATTTGGCAGTGTCTGTTGCTAGGCTTAGACTAGGTGAAATCTTAATGAACTTAAAATTCCTGTTGAAGTGGTTTTAAAGCCTTCTGGAATGGATTAATTGTGTACCTGGAAAATCAAGTGCTGATTTGAACCAGTTCACTGTACTTTGGTTTAGCAGACACCAAATGGTCTGTGACATGGGTCAGTCCTCCAGACACCCCACGTTGCATTGTTCCTCCCACCTCCTCCCCGCTGCCCACTGCTGTAACTGGTTACTGTGGTATTTGGCCAGAATAATATTGCCTTCATCTTTTTTCCCTCCTTTATTGATTAGCTCTGGTCAACTCGCCCACTGTGAGACATCCTGGGCTGGGTGCTCACTCTGCCCCAGTCCTGGTTGTCAGAACCACTGCACTTCAGTGCGTAAAGGATAACAGTCTTACACTGAATGCTAGGGCACTGTATGTGTGGGCACCTCTGACAAACAACAGTTGTGAACCAGTCCCCAATCTGTGACATTTTGGAACTGTTCAATTGTTGAGTTTCAACCCCATAAGAACACAAGAACATAAAAACTGCCATACTGAGTCAGACCAATGATGCATGTAGTCCAGTATCCTATCTCCAACAGAGGAATAAGTCAATGCTATAGGAGGAAAGCATTAAACCGTAGATATATCTAAAGTGATATTTTCCTTATTCCCATATTCATTACCCTACCTGCCATCCACCAGTACTGGTTTAGAAATGCCATAGGACCCATTTAATAATTAATACATATACTAAGCTCGATAGTATTACTCTATTAAAGGATCTAAATGAACAGGATCCCAGTGCTGGAGAGATGTGGCAATTGACATAATATAAACATTGTACCTTTTTCCAAAGGCGGTGCAGTTTGCCCCAGCCCTGAAAGTGTGGAATCAGAAAAAATATATGCCTTAAACTTTGATTATTTTAGTTATAAGATGACATAACCGCTTTGTGGAGAATTGCTGGCTCTGTATAGTAGAACAGATAAGAGAAAGTGTTTGTTCTTTGTAACTCCTCTGCAACTGCTTCGCTCACCGCGGCCTTGAAGATAGCAAAAAAGTATGTACAAATCTGATTTCCAGGTGCAAGAAGGAGGTTTGTGAACTAACCTTGCCTCCCCCATTAGTTCCCATCCTGATTACAGCAAAGAAATAATGAAGTAATATTATAGCCGCTTTTCATGCTAATTTCACTATATGATCACATGAGTTGTAAGCAACTGTTAAAAAATATATAAGCCTCCTGATTTTGCTCTTGGGTGGGGAACCCCTTCCAAGTGCTTGGGAAATCCATGTCACTTTGGAATCCCCCCTACAGCTGTAGTCTCTTTTGAATAAAAGCTTCTGCTGACCTGACCCAAAAGTATGCTGCGTGTGTTTCCACGACAAAAGCAACCACAGAATCAGACATGAGAACTCATTAGAAGAGATGTATAAACAAGGCATTATTGCATGCAGTGTCACATTGGGGAAAAAATAGATATAAAACTTCAGTGTGCTGTAATTAATAACCAAGACAGACACTGTGATGGCTTGTGTCTCAGAGGACCACACACTTATCAGTCTTTGATATTTCTTAGATCACTGTTGCTGACATAGTTTTGATACTAAAGAAAACTTTCCC
>NW_005843279.1:43843-54285 GCF_000455745.1 Alligator sinensis | reverse complement strand
TCTTTAGAAGTATGACGAGATTCAGGATGGACTCAGGAGAAACTCCGCCAGGCCTAGGTCCCACCTGTGCAAAAGATGAATTGGCACTTGCATGATTACAAACTGCCATTTACACTCACAAAGGGAAACAGAAAGTGCTGTGTGTGGTGGGGATTTTTAGGTTCCTTCAAAAAAAAATCTGGCCACAAAAGATTTTGAGTTCTTTGACCTTAGTAAAAATCTCTTCTTGCCACAAACTATTAGTGAGCCTAAGAATTTGACTGGAAAGGAAAGGAAGGGAATTGAAATAAAAAGAAGACACCATTGATTCAATATGAACTTTCATTACCTGGACAGATCACAGCTCTTTTCCACCCTGAAACAAAGAGAAGTAGTGGTGAGAATTTAGTTGAAGAAATGCAGCTGTAAAAGGATTCTTGGATGAGGAGCATCTGGCCCAAACAAAAGCCAGGAAAGACCAGAGTGATGCTGGACACAAATGGGGCAACATGTGGAAGGACTAGATGGGACACTGTCCTTTCATATCAATAAATCCATACAGACCTCATTCATCAATGGGATGTCAAATCTCCAGGTACTGCTTGGCCACTCTCTAAGTTGCAGTGACCAGACAGCCTCAGTATCCAAAGACACCACTGACTTGGACCTGCTGTACCATTTCCTGGGGCAGGGCCTGGCTCCAGAGATACTCTTGTTATTGCCATCTAGGCTGGATCACTGTTAGTCATTCTCTCTGACCTGACTGAGAAGTTTCTGGTAGGTACAGAATGAAGCTGCCTGTTTTCTTCGGGGCTTGGGGTACCTTGTGTACATGAGGCACATGTTTAAGTACCTTCAATGATTCTCAACCACATTGTGATGCCATCTTAAGCCCTTGTTCAAACTAATTAATAGCTGCATGTCCAGTTACATCAATGTCCCAATTTCACTCCATGAACTGCTACAACAGTGGCAGTGCTCTGGGTTAATAAGGGTGACAAAGGCCAGGAAGAAGTGCCTGAGAGCTCTAAGCAAAGCACTCTTGACCAAGGGCATCTTAGTGTTGCTGCTCTTTCTGTTCTCTGTTTTCTGTTCTTTCTAGCATGGAGAGAAGGAATCTAACAGCTAGCTCTAGCTACATTTAATAGCATGGGAAAAGCTGTGTGGGACACAGAGAAAAAACTTACCAAGTTCTCGTTGAAGGTTTCCTGGATTTGAAAAAAAAAAAAAAAGAATTTTTGATTAAGTGTTTCATTACAAAAAAGATATATTGATTAAGTGCTTCACTACAACTTCATAAGTTTAAGCCTGGCACTTTGTGTTCTGTGCGACAACCTCTCTGTGGTGTTTATCTGCATACCACCAGTAGTACACAGGGTACTTCTCTGCCTATCCTTCAGTGTGCCTGGGCAAGAGAAGTGGGAAACTCTTTTGGGCTTACTTTTACTGTGCTAAGTTGCTTTTATCTGCTTTTTAAGAATTTGAATGGGATTTTTAAGAATTTGAACGGGACCAGGTCAATCAAATCTGTGTGCATGTTCACTGCCTTCAACCTGTGAAAACTGAAGTTTATAAGAGTTTTGATGCTGTAAGAAAAAAGTGGGTCGAAGTTTGCTGAGGTGTCCCGTATGGTACCATGACTGGTATGACAGCCTAAGGTGGAGGAATCCTCTGCTCAAGAGTTCCAGGGTAGAAGGGGCAAGCTCCGGGTAGGAGTTGTCTGGGGATGGTATTGTACTTTTTCCATCTAGCTGTGTAGGGAGATGTTTCGGTGGTACATAAATCCCTCTAGTGGTTGCAGGATGGGATCTAGTACCCACTTGTCTCTAAACAATGGACATCTTTGGAGTGCTAGTAGGTCAGGTAAACACCTGTACGTGCTAGAGTGTAAAGACTTGCGATTCTTGAGGTTGTTCAAGGTCTAGAAAAAACTCATTTGCTTCTGAAACCAGAAAAGAAAGCAGTGGAAAAGTAGCCCCCACCTAGCCCCGTGGTGCTGAGCAGCTGTTTAGTTACATAGATTACTGGGTTCATGACATTAAATATTCTGCAGTGTTTGACTAACCATGTGAGTGTAGAGATTTGTGTCAAAAGTCATATACCTATTTCAAGGACATATATTTATTGAAGTTTTAACAGAATAACAGCTCCACTTTTCCTTAATGGTATGTATAGACATTTGTGGAGGTTAGGGGGCAGCTAGAGTTAAAAATGGCCACCTAATCTAAAGTAAATTCAGATGGGAGGGGTAGAGGTGGGGCTTGGGGGATTGGTGGGGCAGGCAGTGTGCACAGGGGTGCTGGGGGGAGTAAGCAGGGTGTGTAGGCAGGTGTCTGGGAGATTGGGGAGGGAAGCAGGATCCATGGGAGGCCTAAGGGAAGGAAGACAGTGTCTGCAGTGGGGGATTTCAGAGATCAAAAGGGAAAGTGGGCTCTGCACACGGGATCAGAGGGATTGAGGAGGCAAGCAGGGTCCATGGAAAGGGGTTTAGAGGAGTCTGAGACAGTTTGGTGGGATAAGGGGGACTTGCGGTGTGCTTGAGGAAGTATGGCGTTGGCCAGCTGTCTGCCCCACTCCCCTTTAGGACCCGGGGCTGTTTTTAGCCCACAATTCCCCTCATCCCCAGACAAGCAACACCCCCTGACAATTGCACTTCGGTTGGCTGCTGTGACACTTATTTATACATTCTTTGATTTATTAGAATAAAATTATTCATTTACTACACTATACATCCACCCTGTATTTACCTTTTATTTTGAAGAGGTATACAATCAGGATTATGAAACCTAACACAACCACCAGGATCCCACTCAGGCCCACCATCTGGGGATTTACAGTTAGAAAAAAGAGCTGAAAAACAAGATGGCCAGAGGTTTTTTAGTTTGTTATTGGTGGAAAAAAAATCAAATGCATTTATTCCAAGGCCATCCATTAATAATTCCTCTCAGGAGTTGCCTGAGATATGAATGAGAGCAGCAACTCCTTGCAGGATGCAAAAAAAAATCAGAAACATGCTTTAACAACCAACAAACTGACTTTCAATAGTGATTTATCATGAATAAACAGGAAACATGCTATCTCACCTTTACATGGTTAAGTGGAAATTATGTAGCCATATAACTGAAATTTTTGGCAATTATGCAGCATTTGGATTCTTGTTGTATCTATAATGGAAAAGGATAATTTTTTATGTGAACCTGCTAGAAACAAAATCCAGAAATACTTTAAATCCTCCTTCATGTTCTCCATCATCAAATAACTGCTAGCTGTCAGTGTTTTGGAGTTTTTTTCTGGGTAAAGGTTTCGGATCTATGTGGAATTACATACATGCTCTAGCATGTACATAGTTATAGTATGGGGTACTGAGCATGCTCAGAAGGAAGGTCTAGGGCAAACACTATTATATATCTAAACAGTGCATAAAAGTAAAAAAAAAAATCACACTTATAGCACTATATGCTAAGAGGTCCTCCATTCAGAAAAGCCAGGTTCAGACCCTAATATGAGAGTGAGAAGAAGGGGTGAAGTGGTGTCAGACCTGAGTGGGGGGCGAGCTGGATCACATGCGAACAGTGTGGGGGAGTGGGGGTGGGGTAGGACCCTCAGTTGGGGAGAGGGACAGGACAGTGGGGTCAGACCAGAACTGGGAGGGAGGGAGCGGGGTCAGAGCAGAAGTGGGGAGAGTGGGGGACAAGCTCAGTGAGACCAAAAGCAGGGGCAGGGATAAGAGGGATCGGACCTGAAAGGGGGGCTGGGGTGCATTGTTGGAGCCCTACCAGAGGCAATGATTCACACCCAAAGGGGGTGGGGGTGGTGGGGAGTAGGTTCAGACCTAAAGCAGTGGGAGGGAGCGGGGTGCCAGGGCTGCACCCGAATGGGGGGGAGCGGTGTCAGACCTGAAGTGGGATGGAGGGGTGGAGCAGAGTCAGACCTGAAGGGCGGGGAGGGGGTAGGGTTAGACCTGAAGTGCGGGGGGAGGGGTGGGAAACAGGATCAGACCTGGACCAGAGGAGAGCGGGCAGGGGTGGACCTGAAGCAGGAGGGATGGATTTGGACCCAAACTGGGGAGGAGGAAGAACCAGGTCAGACCTGAACTGGGGGGCAGGGTAGGAACTTTAGTCGGGAGGAGGGAGTGGTGTTAGACATGAACCGTGGCAGAGTGGGGGGAGCGTGGTACTACGCAAAGCCAGGTGGGTGGTGTCAGACCCAAACCAGTTTGGGGGGGGGGAAGAACTGAAGGGGCGCAGAGTAGGACCCAAACAGGGAGAGGAAGAGAAGTGGGGTCAGACCCAAATGGGGGGCAGCGGGGGAGCTCGATTGCATCTGAATAGGGGAGGGGTGGAGTTAGGAGCCTTAGTGGAGGGGAAGGGAGAGAGGAGTGGGTTTGGACAAGAACTGGGTGGAAGGAGGGGCAGAGTGGACCCTAAGCTAGGTGGGTTGGACCCAAAACATGGGAGCAGGGTCAGACTCAAAGCAGGGTGGGATGGAAGTGGGGAGTGGGTTGAACCCAAACAGGGGGGTGAGGGCACGTGGAGTCGGACCTGAAGCGGAGGGGAAGCAGGGAAGGGAAGCAGGGTCAGACCCAAAGCAGGGAATGTGGGGGGCCAGACAGACCTGAAGGGGGGGAGGTGGGGAGTGGGTTTGGACTTGAAGCAGGGGGGATAAGGGTGGGGTCTGAAACAAATCAGGGGAGCAGGGTCAGATCCAAACTGAGGGGCTGGGTCAGACCCAAAGTGGTGCGGGGAGCGAGGAGGGAGTATGGTCAGACCCAAAGCAGAGGGGGTGGAGTCGGACCCGAGGTAGGGGAAGGGGGTTAGCGGGATGAAGCAGGGTCAAACCAAAGTTGGGGGAGGTAGGGACCCAGGGCCCGTCCCCGCCTGCCACACCATCATTCTTGACAGGCAATTTGCTAGTACTATTATAAGCACTTTTAAACTACTGCTACGTGTATGCCAGAGGCAAGTGGTACAATTGTTGTGTATTTTGTACAATCATAGGTCATCTTTACATATGCACCAGAGCGGGTGGGTAGGAAGGGGCAGGGGTTGTTTAATTGGAGTGTTTTACAAGCTCTTAAGTACTCAGTGTCCTGTGCTTCAAAATGGTGGTGGTGCTTTAACTAAAGCATGTTGAGCGAGCTTTAATTAAAGTGCCCTCACCACCATTTTGAAACTCAGGGATGCTGAACATGACACATGACATGGGGGCTGCTGGAGCATTTGAATTAGAAAGCAGAGGAGCAGGTATTAGACACGAGCATAGGTACCCACAGAAAGGCAGGGCTGGGAGGGACCTCGAGAGGTATTCTAGTCCAGCCCCCTGCCTGAGGTAGGATCTTCTCTGTCCATATTGTCCTGTACAAACCCACTGTCTAGTCTGTTAAAAAGAACTATAGTCAACCCTGACACAACTACAAGACAAAAAGCCCTAAACTGTAGGCCTACGTGAATAGGGAACTATTTGATTCAGATTCAGATGCCAGAGATTCAATTTGGAGATCCAAATAATTTTTCCAATTTGATTCAGCCAAATCACTTTGGAAGATTCAGAGCCAATTCAGAGATTTGGCCATAGAGTATAATGGAGAGGCAATAAAATATCTATAATTTTGTCTTTTGGCTAATTCAGGTAAAACTTGCAGGGATGGTATTCTCTGGTGAGGGCATGATGCATGCCAAGGTTCAAGGTGATAAGTGCAGGGGTTTCTGGGAAACTATACCTCAAAGTCCTGAGAGCAAACTCATGTCACGTATGTGTGTTAAGCCACAGTGGGGTGAAAACTGCAGGGTTGGTAGCTCTTGCTGAGGCCACAAAGCCTACCAAGTTTCAAGGAGATAGGTGGGGGGGTTCTGGGAAACTGCATCTCAAATTGCTGACAAGGAAAGCTCATGACATAGGTGACACTACATGTGTGGTAAGGTGCAGCAGGGTGAAAACTGCAGGGATGGTAGCCTGCAGTTATATTCTGCTTGAGAGACTCAAGGAGTGGGGCCATGCTCTCTTGTGACAGATGAAGATGAATCGTCCAGTCCATACTAATTAACCAGGGGGTAAAAATCCTTCTTGACTCCAAATATGTCAAGTGGTCTGACCTTGGGCAAGGCCCCAGGATCTTTTGGGTTTAAGCTCCAGCAGGATATTGGCACACACTGGTCAAACTCCCCAGCCCTGGCTGCAGGCAACACCCAGTGGGTCTGAAGAAGGCAAAATAACCCTGACATGTGGCAGCAGCAAAGGAAAAATATTTCTATTTATGATGTGTATCAGTGAACACACTGAGGGCTCCTATATACATTCAGAGAACTTGCTCCAACATGCTGTAATAACCGTGTGTTGGAGCAGATTCAATTCATTGAGTCTGCTGGCCTCCAGCATCACATGTATCAGTGTTCCTGTGCTGAAACATGGAAGCAGGGGTCTTTAAACTAAAGCTCAAAACTGAGCTAATTAAAGACACCACCCGCCGCCCCACACATACTCCACAGCCTTGGATTCCTATTATGACCCCGTGGAAATGCTAGCCGTGTGTGTGTTTGCTTCATGTTTCATTTGGTTTCCAGCAGAGATGGTTCACTGTAGTTGGATGGAAACTGACCTGATATATGAATTGCTGATTCCTTCTCTCGGTCGAGGAGGCTGTTCCTGATCCAACAGGACAAGTTCTGGTTTCAGTGTCCGTTTATGACAACAGAAATTTCTGTTTGAAACAGGCCGCTCAACTTTGGGGATTTATTTCAGAAAGCGATGCTATATGATGCCCCTGGGCATTTCTCCACAGCACCTGGGGATCTGGCTACCACTCTGCTGATTGACACATCATGCAGATCCTTCCCTTCTGGTAATCCTCCACAGAGATGACAGGATTAGAGCCTAAAGCTAAAAAAGGAAGAAATTATATTTCTTAAATCTGAGTCAATTTTGTAAAAGATTGTGGAAATCTTATTCCTGATCTCAAGAATTCCTAGATATTGCAGAGCAGGGTAGAAATTCTATTAATGACTATAGAGCCTAGATATTCCTGGATGTGATAGATGAGAAATGTCATCATCAAATAGTCATTAAGCCAATAACAAATTATGGTAATTGAGATCTGATTTTGATACGTAATGAGGACATTATAAATGACTGTAGGCTTCAGACATGTCGGTTGTAGGCTTCAGGGACTGAAACATCACAACACGAAGTGCAGACTCTGGACCCAGCAGAAGCCTACCGCATTAAGTTTGCATTCTACCCATAAGCAAAGTGTAGCTAGTTGGAATCGTACTACATGATAGTGTGTTTTTATTGTCTGAATGCAGGAAGGCAGAGATGAATAATCATTGGTTGCTAATAAACATAATGTTCTGCAGAGCTACCAAGTATGACTATGGCAAAAGTCCAAAAAGCCTGTTTCTGAGTAACCACAGAATGAACCTTTGCAGACATGACATCTAGCAAAGGAAAGAAAGTAAATGTCATGTCCATCTGAAGCAGATCAGATTAAACAGAGCACAAAGGCTTATAGCAGGTAATTCAAATATAATATATTATTACTTTATCTTATAGTAATGATTAATGTAACTAAATATATTGAATATTGTTTTATAATAGATATTTATGTTCAAGCCTCTTAGATGTGAAAACAAAGCAGCCTCATCAGTGAAAACTCTAAATTAGGTAAAAGAAAGGGGATAAGAAATCCTCCCTTCCCAGAAGTGTATTTCATAGGAACATAAATCCCAACCAATTGACATCATTCCAGTCCACAACAGATTAGTTCAGTTCAGCTTCAGAAGTCTGCATGAAACAATGAAATCTGAACAAAGGAAACCAGACAAAAGTTAGGAGATTATAAGAATAAGCCATCTATAAAGATATGGTAAAGGCTGGAGGGAAAAGGGGAGGGGGCCGCCCCCCATGACTGAGTGGTGGTAATTAAGGGGATTGCAGGTGTATATTAATTCCATGTCTAAACTTGCAAAAGAGGTCCTGACCAATGGCTAAAGACTTGTCTTTCTGGAGGCCAAATGGTTACAAGGTTTTGCTTAGGAGGGCTGGTCACTGAAATAATCTTGGGAACTGACTGACTGCAAATTAACAGGGTTCAAATTAAATGGAAAAATAAGCAAATTAAGACTGTAACTGAGGTTTGGGATTTCAAAAGAGAAAGGTTTATCTTAGGAGAACAGCTGGGCTTTTTCAGTCTAGCAAGACAGAGGCAGAAAGGGATATCTTTGCTATCTGTAAATATATTGGTAAGTAAATACAATGAATGAAAAAGCACTATTTAGACTAAAAACAATGCTGGTCCAAGAAAAAAATTGATATAATTTGGATGTGAATAAATTTAGTCTGGAAACTAGAAGGTCCTAAACACTGAGAAACCAAAAGCAACGAAAAATTAACTGCTTTCCAGATGTTGCTTAAAATTATTAAAATATTGACAAAAAATAAAATGTTTCTGAAATTAGAAAATGGCTGTATAAAATTGAAATACAGTGTCTAATTGTAAAATAATTCATACATAGGTTCCATGAATTTGGCATATTGTGAAAGAGAAAAAAACTGAAAACCATGCAGAGATAAACTGACACAAGCCACTGACCTGCTACCTTCAGTTCTATTACAGCTTCTTCATAAGTAATACCATCATCAACAAGGCAGATGTATAGCCCTTCATCTGGAGGCCGAATATTGAGAATCCTCAAGGAAACATTTCCATCTGTGATGCCGTCTTTCCAAAACGCTGTCCTTGTCTTGTATTCTGGCATCTGTCGTCCAAACTGATTTCTCCCATCACGGTACAGATGAACATCATTTGTAGACCCAGGTCGGAACCACCTCACTTCCATGTTCTCAGCGCTCGTGTTGGGGGACAGGCGGCATGGGAACATGATCGCCTCCCCCACAATGGCAGTGATTGGCTGATCAGGTCCAACACCTGTAAATAGGGCTGTAAAATATACCAAAGCACCCCAAAATAAGCTCAGTGGTAACAAGGGAAATCCGAGATATTCAACATGAGAAGCATACCCACCTTGCAGAATTTCAGCCTCGACTGGGAAAATGACAAATAAGGGAAAACACAGGTTTAAAATAGAAAGGACTGAGCAACTTGAATTGCAGCTGACTGCCCAACCTAAGATATTCAGTGTCTGTGAAAGGATAGAATATCCTGAATAAGTACAGCATATGTATTTTCTTGTCATAGAAATGTCAACATTTTTCACTGGGCATTTTCTGAACATTGTATCCCATAAAATTTATTAGTGCCTTGATGTTTTAATCACATTTAAAATTAGATACAAATATCAAATCATTGAAATGTCATGTAAAAGAGAATTTTCCTCCTCAATATTGGTTTTGAAAAGCCAGTGGAATGACGAGAAGGAGGATGTTAGGATACTGTGGTAATGAGGAACATAAAATCACACAGAAATATGGAAATATGATTGGGCGATACATAAAGAGCTATTCTTCTGTATGCCTGGGGAGAAAGAGGAAAACTTTTTATTTTAGATGTATTTATTTTTTCTTCCCACACAATGATGTTGATGCCATCTGGAACTTCTCACATTTTCTTTTCCATTTTCCATAAAAGACTACAATTGGTGCAATGTGTCAATAAAAAACTAAATAAACCTTTCAGCAGCAGCAGGAGAACACACATTAATTTGGAGCAGATATCTACCTGATTCCACCTTGCAAATATGAAAAGTAATGAAGAATGTGAAAAAAACAGCCAGCAACGTGGAGACTCGGGATCTGGCACACTAAGGAAGGCATCTTCTTCACTGAAACTTGATCCAGAAGCACGAGGGAAATGCAGAAAAGAATTCACCTGGAGAACACAGAGAGCTGGTTACCACCTTTGTGTAGTGGATGACATAGCAGAGGACAGCACATACAAGTATACAAGGGGAACAACCTTGGCTTTAATAAACTTATGAAAGTGCACAATTAAAACAGCCGCTGAAAACAGAAATTCCAGGGTTATCCCTGATAACTCCCTCCCTTTTCCCCTAAATGAAAAACCATGTGTTGAGTCAGGTGATGAGTTTTCATTACATTTTAGAGCATATTAAATGAATGAGATCTAGAATTATAATACTGTGCACTGTTAAAAAAGAAAACATGGGGTCCAGATACAGTTACATGCCAATATACCTGTTCAAGGTAACAAGAGATTTGTCCTCTTCAAGATCATCAGAGTACTGCTGTGAGAGGGAAGACAGGAGTCCCCCCAGTGTGGCCCAGACCCCTAATCAGAGCACCATGGCATTCACCGCAGGAGCAGAGACAGGCGGCAGCTGGGAGGAAATCGGAGCATGGACGCAGGCACAGGCACAGGCTCAGCAGTTTCACAGCTGCTGGAGCCTGTGTATTGGAGAGAGCTGGAGGCATGGCTTCCGAGCACCGCTGGCTGCTCAAAAGGCAGCTGGGGAAACAGCTGGTGGGCAGCCAGGGGGGGGGGGGGAAAA
>NW_005843279.1:38952-43396 GCF_000455745.1 Alligator sinensis | reverse complement strand
GGGAGAGAGCTGGAGGCATGGCTTCCGAGCACCGCTGGCTGCTCAAAAGGCAGCTGGGGAAACAGCTGGTGGCAAGCCAGGGAGAGAGTGGCATAACACCAGCTGGGAGACATTGGCTCCGGAGCTGGGAGGCTCCAGCTCTAACCTCAGCTTCCCAGAGAAAGAGTCAGCTGCCTACCTGGAGACCCCGACCAACAAGGCAAGAGGTCGGCTCTGGGGTTGGCAGGAGCAAGGAGCCCCACTGAGAGGCAGCAACCAGGTGGGACACCACTGGGGAGCGGCAGGGCTCTGACTAGGAGCTCTGGAACCGGGGCTGACGGTAGACCCTCAAGCCCTCAACCATTCTTGGACGGCTCCAGATGGGGCAGAGCATGGGGAACCATGAGCCCCCTAAAGGGAGAGAGAAGTGATGCTGGCGAGAGGGACCAAGATGACAGAACCTCAGGTCAGCCGGGTGCCAGGGCAGGGACGCCAGAATAACTGGTAGGGATGGGGCAGAAGGGCGCCTCCAGTACCTCTGCCTGTTAGAGGGGAGAGGATAGAAAGGACCCCCGAGAGAGAGAGAGGGAGAGAGAGGCAATCTCAGGAGCTCCTCCGGCAGGCACCGGTGTTTTCAGTTGAGTTACGGATGACCCCATCAGGGGCAAGTTTATTTTCTTGAAGAGGGGAAAATCAGCCAGAAGACCAGGGGTGAACCCCTGAAGGTTCATGACCCAGAAGACCCAGCCCTTGCAAGGCGGGCAGTGTGGGGAAGATCTGCGGGAAACAGCACCAATCTAGGCCGAAGGTGTGGTAAGGGTAGGGTAAAGGGGAGGTTTGGAGCCCCATGAAGACACCCCCAGGGTTGAAACCCCTCCGGGCCCCTAGGTGGCACCAGAATAGGGTTTCACCCTGTCTTTTCTGGGGGACAGGGCAGTGACAAAGAGGTCCCCAAAACCTTACAACACCTACCAGCGACAACTGCGTAAATAGATGTGGCAAAAGTGGGAAGTGTTGATCAGTACTGCATAATGAGCTGTATGCTCTGGAGTGTGGAGACGGTGTTTTGGCATGAATGAGAGTTTCAGACACTTTCACAATCCTTCACTATTTCCAACAGGCCAAGAAGCCTAAAGGAGTTTCACTTACAGACAATGATGTAAATATCCCAGTGTCACTAAGTATCCCAGGATTCTAGTATTAGACAGTCTGATGGGATAACTGATGGAAAACAAAGACTTATTAGAAAAAACTGCTGAGATATTTGGTTACTGAGCTCAGCCATGGAAAGGGAAGTTCTGGTTTTGACAAAACGGAATGAGTGGAAATGAATATAGAATAAGATAAGAAGTCCTTTTTTAAAATACATAGGGGGTAAAAAGAAGGTACCAAGTAATGTGGGGCCTCTGCAGGACATGCTTGGTAATCTGGTGGTAGCACCAGTTGACAAAGCTAATCTCTTTAACAGATTCTTTGCTTCCATTTTTCTGAGTAGGGACCGGGACATCCCCTGCCACTGGAATCCCGGACGGACCCAGGGGAGGCGCAGCCAGGCACAGGGTCAGTGAGGACCAAGTCAGGGAACTTCTGGAGGGACTAGATGTGTTCAGATCATCAGGTCCTGATGATCTCCACCCCCAAGTGCTTAGGGAATTGGCAGAGGTCATTGCAGGACCCCTGGCACAGCTTTATGAGCACTCGTGGTGCTTTGGTGAGGTGCCAGAGGACTGGAAAAGGGCCATTGTGGTCCCCATTTTCAAAAAAGGGAGGAAAGAGGACCCAGGAAACTATAGGCCTGTTGGTCTTACCTCAGTCCTGGTGAAGCTCTTTGAGAAAATTTTCCAGGAACACATCTGCAAGGGGCCAGCAGAGGACATTATGCTCAGGGGCAAGCAACATGGGTTCATTAGAGGCAGGTCCTGTCAGAACAACCTGGTTGCCTTCTATGACCAGGTCACAAAATCCTTGGACACAGGTGTCGCGGTGGATGTAGTCTTTCTGGACTTTAGGAAGGCCTTCGACACCATCTCTTGCCCCATCCTCATTAAAAAAATTAGGTGACTATGGTGTCGACACCTACACAGTCAGATGGGTCACAAATTGGCTGGCTGCACCCAGAGAGTGGTGATGGATGGGTCATTTTCGACCTGGAGAGATGTGGGCAGTGGGGTTCTAAATGAATCTAAATGTCATTCTACTTCACTTTTTTCCATTATAGAATCACAATTATAATAATACTTAAATCCACTAGGTGACAACTCTGAATATAGATAAACTGCAGGTAAATTCAGTTGCCAGGTAGATTCAGTTAGATTCAATTAGATTAGTGAACCAGGTGGATTCAGTTGTCACCATCTCCACTAGCGGGTGCTATCACTACAGCTATGTCTTCACAACTGGGGTCATGACAGCTCTTCAGAGTAGACAAATAATTGGTGAAGGTCAGTTGAAGCCCAAAGTGATCTTTCTTCAAGCTAAACAAGTAGCAGAGCAATCTGCACACTGATGTGTCTACACTATTCCCAGTACTCAAGCTAACTTATTTACAGCAAGACCTGGTATCTTCATGCTCTAATACAAACTATTGTGTAGATGGACTCTGAGTTGTTTCACATTTCAGGTGAGTCTGGGAAACAATCACTGCATCAGGCTCTTGAATTTTGAGCAGCTGTTTCTTGTGCTGTGCAGGAACTGCCTCTTTTAGCTGGAGACGATATAACACCAGGGGCAGGTCTGGATCTCTATCCCCGCACATAAAGGGGCAACCCACGGAGCTGCCTGTCCTCTGCCCAAGCCCTGCACAAGCTGCTGCGGGTTCAGTGCGAGAAGCTGGGGAAGAGAAGCTTCCCACGTGGACCTGCAGGGTCCTGACAGCAAGTCTTCAAAACAGCATGAGTCAGGGCCCCAGAACTGATAGGACTTGCCTAAAAATAATGGGGTGTAAATTTGAATTCTGTCACCTTTTTGTTTGTTTGTTTGTTTTCATTTCCATTTAATCTGGGACAACACAAACATTTATGTTATGAATTGCTTTCTAAAACAATTGGAAAAATTTCATTAAAAAATTAAAATTAAAAAATTTCCATTCTGTTGAAAAGCTCTCATGAAAAATGCTTTAAAATATTTAGTCTCCCCTAGGATACTCCACTTAAACTTTCCTGTATTAAAAACTGTGAAGAATACTCTAATTCACCACTTGTAACACGACTTATCCCACCAATAGGTCATCAAATCTCCCCTGAAGCTATATCATCATTATCCCTGCTAGCCAGCACTCCACATCTACTACAAGGACATTTATTAAGTCAATGCAAAATTATAATGTCTTTGGAAACATTGGTCCCAGTTCAGCATATATGTATTTTCATACTTATTCATATTTAATGATGTATTTAATTCCCACTGATTTCAAAATTAGTAAAAGATACAATTTTCCAATTTGATTAATACTGGTAATATTATTGTCCTGGTTCTTTCAAAGAAAAATATTAAAATACTTGTACAACTGTACATGAAAACAGCAGAAAGAAAAGATGAAAAGAAAATAACGAAAAAAAATGATGCGAGTTGATATTGGAATAGTCTTTTCTTTCCTGGACCCCAAATAGAAGAGGTTCTCTTTTACAAAACTTTGTCTTAACTTAGGGCAACATTGGTCTGTCTGTTTTCTTTCCATTAAGCTTGAGGGGGCGGGGGCTGGGGGCGTGTTCTTTTTTGACGTTTGTGTTTCATTTTGTTTTGTTTTTGCTATGATGTCTGTAAAGTATTTTTAATTAAATTATTTGTGAATGTACAAATACTTTAGTCTTTGCATAAATAATAAAACAAAATGTCAAAGGATCATCTAATCTCTGTATTATATTACCTGAAAAATGGGGTGTTTTAGAGGGTATAAAAGGTCTCCTGAATGTTTCTCAATTAACCAAAGTTCACCTACCTGACTGGTCCTGCTGAGCAGTACTGTGCTGTGTTCTGCCTCTGAAACATGTCTTTGGTTTTGTCAAGTTGGAAGAAGTTCTTCAGGATGTCAAATAGCAAGATCCACATCTAATTCCCACAGTAAAACAGCTACAGGGTTTAATTGTAGCATTTCTGTCCAGTTTTTAAATTTCAAACTTCTATATGTGTTTTCATCTTGCAGCATTTGTTAGCTTGGAAAGTGAAAGGAAGAGCAGGTTCCTGGGCAGGGCACAGCCAGCTGCACATGCTCAGACAGAAGCATTTACATGTCCAGACTACCAGGGAAATGGCCTTCCTACCTATCCAAAACGGCATTTTTGGCACTTTATGTGACTGAAACCTTCCATTGACACTCACAAGGGGAAACAGAAAGTGTTGTGTGTGTGGTGGGGACTTTTAGATTCCTCCAATAAAAAAGTCTGGCTCTAAGAGGTTTTGAGTCCTTTGATGTTAGTAAAACACTAACTTTTAGTGAGCCTAAGAACTTGTCTGGAAAGGAAAAAGG
>NW_005843279.1:13166-38942 GCF_000455745.1 Alligator sinensis | reverse complement strand
GGGAAAGAGAGCATTGACCATTGATTCAATATAGCACCAATATACATACTCAGGCAGAAGCACCACAGCTAAAAGCGCTATTCTCACTTTTATAAAGAAAATTCAGGACTCTGCAGAGTTGCTCATCACCACTCATCACTTCCTCTTCCTGCTTCCAGATGCCTCTGGGATTTGTAGTTCAGCATCACAGCCTGCAACACCCTGCAGGGTTGCTCCCCTTCTGCTATACATTAACATTACATTTCCTATTCACACAATATATTACATTACACAATACGTACACTACAGTATGAACTGTCATTACCTGGATAGATCACAGCTTTTCTCCACTGAAAGAGAAATCGGGGTCAGAACGTATCTGAGCAAATGCAGCTGTAAAGGATTCCTGGATGAGGAGCACCTGGCCCAAGCAAAAGCCAGGAAAAACAAGTGTGATTCTGGACACAAATGGGGCAACATGTGGAAAGACTAGATGGAAATTGTCATTTCGTTAAATCCATACAGACCTCATCCATCAAAGTGGTGTCAAATTTCTAAGCATAGGCGGAGGGAGAAAAATGTGTATTGGGGGCTGTGTGTGCATGCTCATGGATGCCCCCGCCCTCTGCTAGAAAGATTGCAGGTGAAGGGCCGGGGGAGGGGGACAGGCTGCTGTGGGGGAGTGCATACCCCTACTGGCTCCCCCACACCGCACTCCTGGGGGAGCCGTTGGGTTCTGACTGTCCCGTGACCCAACCAGGGCCCCATACACGGTGTGAAATATTAAATTTCATTACTAATTGCCATTATAAACTAGCTGCAGGATTCATCCTCAGTCATTCCTTCCAGGATCAAAAGACAGGAATTACAAGTCTTTGAGCGGATTACTGTTTGAATGACACAGATAGGGAGATGTAAACGGGGAGTGCCGCAAAATAAAACATATCTGAGTAGTGTTTAATGCACCAAGAAGACTTTTATAGCGACGGGAAATCCCAATCGTGCAATCACAAATGCAGTTGTGTCAGTGTAAATAGGAAATCTCTTGACATCTACAAATGTCCTCTGTTGCCAATTCAGCACATATGTCTTTTTCTATTCATTAATACTTTAAAATGTACTGAATACTCGTGGAGTTCACAACTAGTAAAATATGAGGTTTTTAGTTTGATTCATTCTGGAAATATGGTTTCTTCTGCTACTTTCAGGGACACGTATCACAGTATTTAGCTTGACAGTCAGAGCTTGAGAACTACGGTTAAAAGAGATGAAAAGAGGAAAATAAGCATGTGACACTAGAGTCAGAAACCTTTGGTCCCTTCCTTTATTGCAAAGAAAGGAAGCTCTTTTGTTACAAATCTACTTCTAACTTCAATGCAAGAAGGAATATTTTTTGTTTGTTCTGACCAACCAATCTGTAACAAGATGGACTTTGAATTCAGTTCATTTTGAACATGCGAATAATGCAATCTTTGAATAAAGACTGAAACAAACTATCATGGGATCATCTAATCTTCGTATTATTAAATTATATGTCAAAAATGGTGTCTGTCAGAGGGTAAATAAAACAGCACATTCAGCTAATTTTTTGTCAAGCAAATGAAATTCACCTACCTGATTGATCCTGCTTACAAGTTTTATCCTGTGTCCAATCCTCGAAGAGACAACTCCCATTAATTAAAATGGACTAAAATATTAATTCAAAATGTAAAATATTAAGTTTCACAATTAATTACAGTTATAAACTAGCTGCAGGGTTTACTGGAACCATTTCTTCCGGGCTTAAACAGTCCTTTTTTTTTTCTTCCAAACTGATATAAGTGATTTCCTCTTGCAGTTTCCCTGGCTGGAAAGTGAAGGGATCGCATACAGGAAG
Organism: Alligator sinensis; assembly: GCF_000455745.1. NCBI lineage: Eukaryota > Metazoa > Chordata > Crocodylia > Alligatoridae > Alligator > Alligator sinensis. Next base: position 37,087 of record NW_005843279.1, on the reverse strand, counting down.
TTGGAGCAGTTCCAAATCCAATCCAGTGAGAATAGAGTCTGCTCTTAAAGAAAGAGCCACATTTCCAATAGACTGCAAGTAGGGGCACCTAAGAACATAGGTCTGGAAGGGCCTCTAAGGCCATCCAGTTTAGTCCATTCCCAGGCACCCCTTTCCCCAAAGTTTCCTGACAATGACCCACAGCAAACTTTCACAAAGAGCCAGTCACCTCATCAGAGAAAGCAATCATGTTGGTCAGGCATGACTTGCCTCTGGCAAATCCATGCTGACTGCTCCTAATCAACTCCTCCTCCTCCAAGTGCTTAGAAATGGATCCCTTGAGTATCTGTGCCATGATTTTTCCAAGCACTGAGGTGAGGCTGACTGGTCTGTAGGTCCCTGGATCCTCCTCCTTCCCTTTCTTAAATATGGGCCCTATGTTTGCCCTTTTCCAATCATCTGGTACCTCTCCTGATCACCATGAATTTTCAGAGACAATGGCCAGTGGCTCTTCAATCTCATCAGCCAACTCCCTCAGCATCCTCGGGTGCATCCCATCTGTCCCCATACACTTCTACATATCCAACTTTCTAAGTAGTTCCTAACCTGTTCTTTCACCACTGAGAGCTGCTCACCTCCTCCCCAAATTGTGCTGCCCAGTGCAGAGTCTGGGAGCTGCCCTTGTGTGTGAAGACTGAGGTGAAAAAGGCATTGAGCACTTCAGCTTTTTTCTGCATCCACTGTTACAAGGTTGCCTCCCTCATTCAATAAGGGAACCACACTTTCCCTGATCCACCTCTTCCTAACCACATACATACCAGTTTAAGATCCAGTGCACAGGTGCCTCATTTGGGAAATTGCTTCCTTGTGTCTTTATTCATGAAGCTCTCTGGAAAGACACCATGATCCAGATCTACAATACAGTGATCATTCCCACTCTCCTCTACAAGTGTGAAATGTGGATGACCTACCATGGTCATCTCAACTGCCTGTACAGGGATCACTACTATGTCCTAGGAAGATCCTCCACTCCACATCAATGGGAAGATTGTCACACAAACGCCAGCATCCTGGCTGAAGCCAATGTTACCAGCACTGAGTCAGTGATCCTCAAGCACCAATTTCACTAGACCAGACACTGTGTGGGGATGCCTGACTCCTGACTCCCAAAACAACTGCTCAGCTCCCAGCCTAGGCTTGGCCTGAGATCTCACAGTGTCCAGAGGAAATGCTTCCAGGGCATATTGAAGGCATACATCTAGAAATGGATGCCAACTTGAACAGCTAGGAAGAGCTGGCTACCAGCTGACTGCAGTGATGACACGGGCTCAACCAATGGTCGTCCATTTCAAGGTGAAGCACATTGCCCTCAAAGCAGAGAAGAGCAAATGGAGAAAAGACAAGAGAGGAACCACTGCCCACAGCCTACTTTCCCCTGAGGAAAGACCTGTAACTGCTGCCGATGGCTCAAGAATTTGATTCTTAACTCACCTCAAGACCCATCAATGACTCATGGCAGAGATCATCCCTGAATCAAGGGATTGGTGACAATGACATCTCTTGCTGCATGGGTCACTTTAACTCTGCATACGGACAATTTAATTCTTTAGATAAGTCTTTTTCCTCACGGTTTATACATCACTTACTCCAAGCCGACATGACACTGATATTTCCTGCTGTCATACCCCTGTAAGGAGTGTGAGCAGGAGCTTTATTTCACATTTTTTTGATTTTACAACATTTGAACTTGGGTTTTTAAATTAGCAGGAAGGGCAAACCGAAAACTGTCCCAATGGGATTCGGCCACAACCACAGAAAAGGTTTGTGTGTATCTGGCTCACAGGCAACACAAGCAGTGAAGCTACAGTCCCACCAGACTGACATGCCAATTTCACTGGGAAAGCAATCAGTTTTATTCAGGAGGAATCAAATCTCTTAAAGAAACCTGCTCGCTTCACAACATTTATGACAAGGAAATGAGATGTGAAATAAATCAATCACCGAGCAGATGTTGATATTTATTAGCAACAGCTTTATTGACTACAATTGTGAGGACAATGAATGACTTTGGAGTGATTTTTCAACAATCAGAATGAGGGGAAAAGGTCAAAATTTGCACAAATCACTTTCCAAGCAGCTGCAGCGGCCCCACTTCCCAGGACTGCAAGCTCTGGACAAGCAGCGCTGCAATGAGCACCAGGGCCGGGTTCAACTGCATTTCCCAACACAACCGGCCCCGGGTTTTGGTGCCTCCTCTTTGCTGCCCCTCCCCCGCCCCCCCAGCCGCACCCATGGGTGCTGGACCCCACAGGCCCCCGAGGGCCCCTCGGTCATGCAGGAAACGACACCCGGGCAGAAGGACCATCCAGCCCTGCCACCTTCTGCTCACCGTGGTCGGGGGATGAAGAAACCCAGCCTGCTCGTCCAGGGCCACGGACACGGCACAGCTGATCATTGGTAAGGAGTCCTCCAGGGTCACAGACACGAGCACGACTGAGGCCGGAGGGGACAACGAGCAGGTCCCGTCTTGCACGTTTCCTTTCCCTCTCACTGGCGCCGGCTGAGCCTGATTTCACTGTCCCACACCCAGACCCAGGGCCGGATCCTGCCCTCCGCGAACGAGGCCGGCGGGAAGGTCAAGATCGGGGCCCCGGTGTCAGCATCGAGAAACGACACCCGCCCCAATGTGCAGTCCAGATACACCGCCACCCTGCTGGGCACCCGGTCCAGGGGCAGGCGGGTGCAATGAGGGGCAGTGAGAGCCTCGTAGTGACCCCAGTAGCGCCGCACAGCCCAGACCCCCTCCTCGGGGCTAAAGCTGATCTCTCCCTTCCTCCTCACAGAGTCTCTGGCCACCCCCACGGCCCACCATCCCCCCTCTCCCACCTCCACCTCCCACCAGTGTCTCCCAGAGGTGAATCCCTCACGGCCCAGCACACAGCGCCATGTGTCAAATCTCTCAGGATTGTCGGGCAGATCCTGCCGTGTGTGTGTCCTTCTAACAGTTTTCCCATCCTCAGACAGGACGAGGCCTCAGACAGGACAAGCTCAGGATGAGCCGTGTCTGGATCCAGAGTCACCTCCTCTGCAGGGAAAGGAGATAACAGCAGCGTGAGGAGCAGCGCTCAGCCCGAGGACAGGCTGTGATCAAGGCAGGGGCAGCTTTGGCTGCAGCTGGAGGTGAATCCAGGATTGACCCAAGCAGGAAGGAGCCCGGAGACCTCAGCAAAGGGCAGGGCCAATTCTGCCCTGGCAGGAAGAGACGGGACAGGGACAGAAACACGCCGGCTGGGCCAGGGCTGGGACACGGGATCGTTCCCCTCCTGCACCTGCCGGTCACAGGCAGGGATGAGAGACCCTGGGGGCTCAGGAGAGCCCGGCAGAGGGTGTGAAGGGGAGAGCATGGATACAGCTCAACTCCCTCTGCACTGTCCACTGCTTGTCTTCAATCCCACTCTCTGCCACCTTCCCCGTGCTCAGACTCTGGGGGACCCTTTCCCAGAGAGACATTTTCACTCCAGCAAGTCACAGCCAAAGAAATTAACATTTGCACCAGATCAGCCCTTAGACTACATGTATACGTACCTGTCCAGGCTGCCAAGGGAAATACAATGTCATCTATGCAAAAGGGACCCTTTTGGCACTCAAGTGATTAAAAACCTGCCATTTACAGTCACAAGGGGAAATAGAAATTGCTGTGTATGCAGTGGAGACTGTTAGGTTCCTCCAAAAAATGTGGCCATAGGAGGTTTTGAATCCTTTGTCCTAAGTAAAAAGCACTTCCTGCCACAAACTGTTAGGGAAGTCTAAAAATTTGACCAGAAAGGAAAAAGGGAATGGAAATCACAGCAAAGGAAAGCATTGACCACTGATTCAATGTGAGCTTTCATTACCTCGACAGGCCACAGCTCGACTGTTAGGTTCCTCCAAAAAATGTGGCCATAGGAGGTTTTGAATCCTTTGTCCTAAGTAAAAAGCACTTCCTGCCACAAACTGTTAGGGAAGTCTAAAAATTTGACCAGAAAGGAAAAAGGGAATGGAAATCACAGCAAAGGAAAGCATTGACCACTGATTCAATGTGAGCTTTCATTACCTCGACAGGCCACAGCTCTTCTCCACTCTGGAAGAAAGAGAAATAGGGGTGAGAAGTTATCTGAGCAAATGCAGCTGTAAAAGGAGTCTTGGATGAGGAACATCTGGCTCAAGGAAATGCCAGAAAAGACAAGAGTGATGCTGGACACAAATGAGGCAACATGTGGAAGGACTAGGTGGGACACTGACCTTTCATGTCACTAAATCCATAAATCCATTAAATCCCTCATCCAACAGGGTGGTGTCAAATGTCTAGATGCTGTTTGACCACTTGCTAAGTTGCAGTGACCAGGGAGCCTCAGTATCCAAAGACGCCACTGATTTGGAGCTGCTGTGCCATTTCCTGGGAGAAGGCCTGGCTCCAGAGATACTCCCATTATTGCCATCTAGGCTGGATTACTAGTAGTCACTCTCTCTGAACTGACCAAGAAGTTTCTGGTTGGTCCAGAATACAGCTGCCGATTTTCTCTATGCTATAGGGCACCTTGTACATGAAGCACATATTTAGATCCCTCCACTGATTCCCAGCCATCTTATGATGCCATCTTACACCCTTGTTCCTAATCTTCCAACTAATTAACCCATGTATCTCCAGTTACCTTAGTGTTCACATTTCACTCTGTGAACCACTACAACTGCTGTAAGGCCATGGGAGACGAGCATCACACAGCCCAGAAAGAAGTGTCTGAGAGCTATGGACAAAACACCCCTAGCCAAGGGCATCTTGGTGTTACTCCCAGTTTTATGTTCCAACAGGCCTTTTCCAGTATGGAGAAAATGAATCCTACAGCTAGATGGATAAATTTTATACCATGGAAAAAGTTATATTGTACACAGACAAAAACTCACCAAGTTCTTGTTGAAGGTCTCCTGGATTGAAAAAAAACAAACCATAAATTAAATGCTTCTCACAGAAGATTAGCAATCCCAGCCTTCCTTCTGTGCAAAGTATTACAGAGCCCATTTATCCAGGCTACAGAGGAACTAACGAGATGCTGGCTCTTTTTATAGCCCATGGGAGGGTCTTTGTAGAGTCAAATGCAGGGATTTCTGAGCAAGGAGCCTTGTTTCTACTGCCTTCAGAGAAGGAGGATTTCAGGGACATTTTTAACAAGACTGTACCATGAATCTAAATGACATTTCTCCACTAATTTCCTGTTTTTAGGATAAAATAATCTGCAAGACAGGAAAACTTACAAACAACTTTAAACAAAGAGGAAGCACTGCTAACAAACTCACATGAAGACCTTCCTTTCCATTTACAGGAAGCACAAATGCCCCTTGGCGTCCCTTTTTTGGAACCTATAGCACCCGATGAATTATACCCTTTGCCAAGATACACTTTTGATAATATTTTATCATCTCCCAGTACCTATACACAGAATTACAGTCAAGAAATTAACACTGGTATTTCATGGGATTTCCAAGCTGATGTTGTCCCTTTATGACTATAATTAATAAAATAACACCTAACCAGTTCATGAGTGTAACTCTGGTACTTTGTGTTCTGCGTGACAACCTCTCTGTGGTGCTTATCTGCATACCACTACTAGTATGCAGGTCCAACTGCTTAGAATTGCATCCTTTTTCGACTATCCCCATTGATGTGCATGGCCAAGAGAGTGGGATCTCGATCGTGTTTATTTGATTGTTCTAACTTGGTTTTATCTGCTTTTTAACAGTTTCATTTTAAGAGATCGGGTGAATGAAGTCTTTGTGCATGGGCCCTGCCTTTCGAACTTGTGAAATTTATAAGACCTTTGATGCCATAAAAGAAAAGTGGGTCACAGGTTGCTGAGTAGTCCAGGCTTAGTGTGACTTGTATGACAGCCTAAGGTGGAGGAGCCCTCAGCTCAAGAGCTCCAGGGTAAAACGGGCAAGCTCCAAGTAGGAGTTGTGTCAGGGGATGGCATTGTACTTTACCATCTCTCTGTGCAGAGAGAAGTTGTAATGATTCATAGATCCCTCTAGTGGTTTCAGGCTGGATTCTAGTACCCACTTGTCTCCAAACAACTGACATGCCTCAAATACTAGTAGGTCAGATAGAAACCTGTACTGCCTAGAGTCTAAAGAGTTGAGATTTTTTTTTTTTTGGTTTGTTTTTATTTTGTGGAAATTATTTGTGCTGCAAGTTAAACTCGCTAAATCAGTTCTGACTCAGCTGTTCAAAAGTCATCATGTGGCACTACTACTAGCAATCACCCTCCACCCCAGTGTCTTTAGGCCAGGACTTCAGATACTCCAAAATCCATTGGCAGGAATCCTACTTGTAGGCCCAGAGGTCTTGGGATTTGGATGCCCCTTACTCTTGATCTTAGCTAAAAGGCCAAGAAGTGAAGAGTTTAGATTTTTGAGTATGCTCAAGGTCTTGAGGGTTTTTGGTCGTAGCCGTGTTGGTCGAAGGGCCTGGGCAGGCAAGGTTCTTGGAGTAGATGTGATATCTTTCATTAGATCAATTAAGTAGTTGGAAAAAAAGTTCTCAGCAAGCTTTCAGGTGCAGTCACCCTTCTTCAGGCATAGGGACTCTCTGCTGTTCTCTGGGCAAGCTCTACAGCTGAGAAAAGCAGACACACCCAAAAATCTGCTAAGAACTTTTTTCCAACGTTTTAGTTGGTCTAATAAAAGATACCACATTTTTTTTAATTTATCCATATTCCAAGCCAAAACAGACAAATCAAATTCCAAATCCATTAGTCAGACCAGAACCATAAGTGGCCGGGCTACTGGCAAACATCCTCCACCCACCCCTGGGGCTTCAGATGTTTCCAAATCCTTTGACAGGCATCTTACTTTCAGGCCCAAGCCCAGAGCCTTGGGGTTGAGATGCCCCCAAGTTTTGCTTGAACTTATCTATAAGGCCCTCAAAGCAAGCTAGGGAGGAGAATATCATTTCCATAAAGTGAGCTTAAAGCCCTATACCTCGGCAGCACTGACCCACACCAGAAAAGCAGTTCTCCCCAGGTGCACTTTGGGAGCACTGCTGTCATGGACACAGATACATGTTTCTCCCCAGCCAGGTGAAGAACAGGCACTGCACTTGATCTGAGCCTTAAGAGGCTTCATCTACTCAAAGACCCTTGCCTGCTTGAGGTCTAGAAGAGCTCAGTGCTTCTGAAACCAAAACAGAGCAGTGGAGCAGCACCCCTTGCCCACCCCACTAGTGGTGTGCAGCTGTTTACTTACAAGGATTACTGGGAAGATTAGATAGTTGGGAGAAGTGATGGCATTGGCAGCAGCAGGGTACTAGCATTAACCCACCTACTTCCAGGACTTAACATTCTCGATGGTTTAACAGAATTACTGCTCCATCCTCCCTTAATGGTACATCTACACAAGGGGAAAGTTAGGGACCAGTTAAATCAAGTTAAAAATAGCCACCCAATGTAAAGCAAGTTGGGCAGGGGGAGAACTAGTGGGGATCATTATGGGGTTCAGGGGACAGGCAGGCTCAGGGTTGAGTTCCAGGGAGCAAGCATGCTCTACAGGTTTGCGGGGAGGGGACAGTGGGGGCGGGGGAGGGTAAGATGTTCTGGAGGCCTGGGAGACTGGGGGTGAAACCATGGTCCACAGGGAGATCCATATGATTGTGAGGTGAGTGGATTATAAGGGGCACAAAGAGAGGGAGGCATGGTCCTTTGCATGCATATGGGAGATTAGATGGGAGAGTGGGATCCATAGAGTGAATTGGGGAACAAGATAGGTCTTCAAGGGGGATCAAAGGAATAGGAGAATAAAGCAGGGTCTGTACAAAGCGGGTTGGGGGGCAGGAGGATTTGATAGAGTCAGTGGGGCAGCTGGAGTGTTTGGGGAGGCTTGGGATGTTTGAGAGCTCTCTGCCACTCCAAGACCAAGGGTTACTTTGGCCCCTGATTCCCCACACCCCCAGGAAACCAGCCTTCCTGTTGCACTGACCCCACCCCATATCCCGACTTACTTCCTCAGCTCTGGCCATGAGTGAACACCTTTAAAACTGCAATGAGAAGCATCTTGTGGGATTGGGGATTTGGTGGGGTTGGGAGGCGTTGGTTTCTCCACAGTTGGGATTGTCCATTTAGGGGTGGCGTGAGGGCCCAGGGGGGTAAAAAAATAGCCTGGTGCCAGGGGGGCAAGAAACTTAAGCTAGATTGGGTGGCGATTGTTTAACATGTTCTAACCTCCGTTAATCTCCCTGAATATCTGTGTGTGCCCTAAATGTGCCACATCCAGGGAGACTTGGGCATGCCAGGAAAATAATTCAAGGCCATAACATTTTCAACATTATGTCTAACTGGAATGATGTATACAATCAATAGTTGATATTGCACACCCTGGCTGCATCTACACAGTCATTAGTGCCCTGTAGTTACTGCCCATTTACTTTAGTAAATGTAAAAACAGGAACTAAACCAAAGCATAGAACTGTCACTAGTTCAGAATAGGGCCAGCACACACATTATAGCTGATGCTAGCATGCAATAAAATAACTCTACTGCGCATTATTGTAATAGCATAGCTATTACCATGGTATGCTAAGGGACCATAGAATTGGTCTTGTGTGCATTAAGTGTTTCATGAGGGGGGCTTTCCATTGTGTGTCATCTCCACGGGGACTACGGGGCAGCCTACAGCCAGGAAAAGGAGGGAGCTCTGCATGCAGCTGTGGGGAGTGACATTGAGCTGAACAACTGAGAGGGTGGACAGGAGCTTGGGCAGGGGCACGAGCTTCCCAGCACAGTGTGCCACCTCCAACTCTGCCACCCCTGGATCTGCATTCCTCAGCTGCCCTAAAGTTGGACAGCCTTGCTGTTATAGGAACATGCTTTCTAGAAGTGAAACATATTTCTGGGACAAAGGGCTGTGATTGATTATATGACACCTGGCCCCAGATATTATACACCTGATGACGCTTTGATAGGTTCATGCCGTTATCTGAAGAGCAAGAGCTTGTGCTTCCTCCCTTACTTGTATGTTATGTGTCAAATGAACATTTATTTTCTCTTGCAAATAGTTAAAAAAAAAAAAAGCCCTATTTGTGGTAAGGAATAGTAGGTGCTCTAACAGAAGACATCCTACAGAGATATCCAGAGGGATGTAAGTATTAAAATAACGACTCATGGCCATAAGAGAAACTGCATTGTGAGATCTTTTCCACCCCGAAGCTCTATTTATTGATGGATTATGACATCTTCATGACATCCTTTCCTGTGCATTTTGTCAGGCTGAGTTACAACTTTTTTAACTACATTAGAAAAACCACCCAGAAAATAATATTAAGCAAGTAGGAAATCCCTTCTTTTACAAGAACAAAAAACCCCTACCTTTTGGAAAAAGAAAGATAGCACTTACCAATTTCAGACTTCTGTTTCACTAAACAAAATAAAATATAAATCATTACTACCAAGATCATCTGTTACAGCAAATAAAGCAATGAATTCTTATGGGTGAAATTCACCAGGGGTTTGAAGATGTGCAGGAGGCTTTCTAACACTTTCATAGTTTCATGCCCTTAATGTGAAGAGCATGAGGTTGTGCTTTCTCTGTTTCTTATGTCTTCTGTGTCTGTATTTCATTAGGATGTAACTACTATAAAGAATGGCTGATGGGAAAAAGGGAAACTGCACCGTGAGATCTCTTCCACGCCAAAGCTCCCTATTTCTATTTCTTGTCACATCTTCATATCACCCTTCCCTACAATTTTTCTCAGCTTTAGCCATGTCCTACTTAGTTACATATTAATAGCATCCCCAGTAATGAATGTAGCAATCACTGGCATGGAACAAGGGTTGTGGCACTTACCAATTTCTGCATTCTTGTTCTCTGAGCAAAATAAAACAAATAGAAATCATTAGTAAAGGTCTACTTTTTTACAACACATGTAACAAAATATGTAAGGCTTCTGCTGCTGCATCTTCACTTGCAATGGCTTGTGACAGCTATGCAAGTCTGCTAGCACACACAGCCATTGCACTTTGCTGTGCTGGAGGTTTGATGTGTGGCCGAGCGCCTGCCTGCCAGCCTTGATTTGCCTGTAGTACAATCTTATCCTTCTGATCATTGATTTATTAGAAGACAGTTACTTACAAACTACTCTATATTCATTCCCCAGGCATTTACCTTTTATTGTGAAGAGACATATGATGAGAATTTTGAAAAATAACAAACCCATCATGTTTAGTTAAAAAATGAAACAAAATATTCTGCAGTGTTTTACTACCCACGTGAGATTAGCGTTATGTGTCAAAAGGCAGATACCTGTTTCCAGGACTGAAGATTCTTGATATTTTACCAAAATGACTGCTCCACCCTCCCTTAATAGTACAAATACACATGTGGGGAGGTTAGGGGCAGGTAAGATCAAGTTGAATATGGCTATCCGATGTAAAGCAGGTTGCAGGGGGTGGGGGAGACTAGTGGTAAGACCTGTTGGGGTCGGTGGGCAGGGGGCCTTTGGGCGGGCTCCAGGGAGCAGACAGCATCTACAGGGGTATTGTGGGGAGGGGGCAGGCAAGGTCTGTGGGAGGTCTGGGAGACTATGGTGGAAAGCAGGTCCACAGAAGGATCTACAAGATGGTAAGAAAAAGCGGAGTCCAGGCAGGAGAAGGGGAGGGAGGAAGGGTCCTCTAGGCGGATATGGGAGATTAAAAGGAGGAGTGACATCTCTAGAGTGGATTGGGGAGCATGTTTGATCTTCAAATTGGGGATCAGAGGGTTCACGGGGCAAACAGGGTCTGCGGGAAGGGGTTTGAATGGCTCCAGGAGGGTTTGGTAGAATCAGGGTCAGGTGGGGAGTTCGGGTAGGCTTGGGATGTTTGGGTGCGCTCTGCTCCTCTGAGACCAAAGGTTATTTTGGCCCCTTATTCCTCAAACCCCAAGGAAACCAGCCCCCGCACTGCACCAACCCCCCACCCCCCGCTCATCCTGACTTGCTTCCTTAGCTCCTGGCACAAGTGAACACCTTTAAAACCGGAATCACAAGTGTCTGGTGGGATTGGGGATTTGGCCAGTTTGGTGGGGGTTGGTTTCTCCACAGGCGGGTTTGTCTATTTAGGGCTGGCATGAGGGCCCGAGGGACTAAAAATAGCCTGGTGCCCAGGGTCAAGTCACGAAGCACAGCCCTGGATCTGGGGCCTGGGCTGGTTTTGGTAGTCCTGGGACTCTGCTGGGAACCGTACAGCAGGCCAGTTTGGTCTGTGATGTTGGACCCAGTCTAGACTAGACTGCCTCAGAGGTACACTAACGTTAGATGGGGTCGGCCATTTTTAGACCAATCTAACTTACTCAACCTCAGTACACTTTGCACTTAGACAGACTGAAATAGGGGTATAATTGGAAGGTCTGCACACGGGCAAGCTAAGCTAGATCTGGTGCTCATTCTTTAACATGCTTTAACCTCCCTGGACATCCTCGTATGTCTAAACGTGCCCTAAAATGCCACATCCAGGGAGACTCTGGCATGCCAGGAAAGTAATTCAAGGGCAGAAAAATATCAACATTATGTGTTAAGTGGAATGATGTATACTTTTCACAGTTGATATGGAACTCCCTGGCTGAGTCTACACATTCATTAGTGCCATGTAGTTACTGTCCATTTACTTTAGTAAATATAGAAACAGGAGCTAAACCAAAGCCAAAACTGTCAGTAGTGCAGAGTAGCGCGGGCACACAGGTGATACCAGCATGCAGAAGACTAATTTTCCTGTGCATTATTGTAATCGCATGGCTATTTCCATGATACACTAAGGGACCATAGCATTGGTTTTGTGCAAATTAAGTGTTTTTTATGAGGGCAGCTTTCCATTGTGTGTCATCTGCACAGGGAGTACAGGGCAGCCTATAGTCAGGAAAAGGAGAGAGCTCTGCATACAGCTGTGGGGAGTGACATTGAGCTGAACAGCTGAGAGGGTGGACGGGAGCTTGGGCAGGGGGGTGAGCTTCCCACCACAGTGTGCCACCTCCAGCTCTGCCACCCCTGGATCTGCATCCCTCAGCTGCCCGCAAGTTGGACAGCCTTGCTGTTATAGGAACATACTTTCTAGAAGTGAAACATATTACTCGGACAAAGGTCTGTGTTTGATTATAGGACCCCTGGCCCCAGATATTTTACAACAGATGACACTTTGATAGGTTCATGCCCTTCTCTGAAGAGCAAGAGCTTGTGCTTTCTCCCTCACTTGTATGTTGCATGTCAGTATGCCAGTAGGATGTAAGTACTAAAATAACGACTCATGGCCATAAGAGCAACTGCATTGTGAGATCATTTCCACCCCAAAGCTCTATTTATTGATGGATTATCACATCTTCATGCCATCCTGTCCTGTGCATTTTCTCAGGTTGAGTTACAACATTTTAAACTACATTGGAAAAACCACCCAGAAAATAATATTAAGCAAGTAAGAAATCCCTTCTTTTACAAGAACAAAAAACCCCTACCTTTTGGAAGAAGAAAGACAGCACTTACCAATTTCAGAATTCTGTTTCACTAAACAAAATCAAATATAAATCATAACTAACAAGATCATCTGTTACAGCAAATAAAGCAATGAATTCTTACGGGTGAAATTCACCAGTGGTTTGAACATGTGCAGGAGGTTTTCTGACACTTACATAGCTTCATGTCCTTACTGGGAAGGACACAAGGTTGTGCTTTCCCCTTTTCTTATGTCTTATGTATCTGTATTTCATTAGTATGTAACTATTATAAAGAATGACTGATGGGAAAAAGGGAAACTGCACCGTGAGATCTCTTCCACCCCAAAACTCCCTATTTCTATTTCTTGCCACATCTTCCTATCACCCTTCCCTACGAATTTTCTCAGCTTTAGTCATGTCCTACTCAATTACATATTAATAGCATCCCCAGTGATGAATTTAGCAATCACTCATATGGGAACACAACTTCTAACAAAAAATCAACCTTTTGGTCAGAATACTTACCAATTTCTGCATTCTTGTTCTCTAAACAAATAAAAACAAATAGAAATCATTATTTAAGGCCTACTTTGTTACAGCACATGTAACAGAATACGTAAGGCTTGTGCCGCTGCATCTTCACTTGCAATGGCTTGTGCAAGCTATGCAAGTCCGCTAGCACACGTCGCCACTGCACTTTGCTGTGCTGGAGGTTTGGTGTGTGGCCGAGTGCCTGCCTACCAGCCTTTATTTGCCTGTAGTATAATCTTATCCTTCTTATCTTGGATTTATTAGAAAACAATTACTTACTAACTACACTATATTAATTCTCCAGGCATTTACCTTTTATTCTGAAGAGATATATGCTGAGGATTATGAAAATTAACAAACTCATCATGTTTACTGAATAAATTAAACAAAATATTCTGCAGTGTTTTACTACCAGCGTGAGATTAGAGTTGTGTGTCAAAATGCAGATACCTATTTCCAGGACTGAAGATTCTTGATATTTTACCAAAATGACTGCTCCACCCTCCCTTAATAGTACAAATATACAGGTGGGGAGGTCAGGGGCAGGTAAGATCAAGTTGAATATGGCTATCCGATATAAAGCAGGTTGCGGGGGGTGGGGGGGTCTAGTGGGAACAACTGTTGGGGTCGGTGGGCAGGGGGCCTTTGGGTGGGCTCCAGGGAGCAGATAGCATCTACAGGGGTCTTGTGGGGAGGGGGCAGGCAAGCTCTGCAGGAGGTCTGGGCGACTATGGTGGAAGGCAGGTCCATAGGGGGATCTACAAGATGGTAAAAAAAGCAGAGTCTAGGCAGGAGAAGGGGAGGGAGGAAGGGTCCTCTAGGCGGATATGGGAGATTAAAAAGAGGAGTGACATCTCTAGAGTGGATCAGGGAGCATATTTGGCCTTCAAATTGGGGATCAGAGGGCTTGTGAGGCAAACAGGGTGTGTGGGAAGGGGTTTGAATGGCTCCAGGAGGGTTTGGTAGAATCAGGGTGGCAGGTGGGGAGTTTGGGTAGGCTTGGATGTTTGGGTGCACTCTGCTCCTCTGAGACCAAGGCTTATTTTGGCCCCATATTCCTCACACCCCAAGGAAACCAGCCCCCCCACACGCACGCACACACACACACACACACACACACTGAATCAACCCTCCACCCCCCGCTCATCCTGAGTTGCTTCCTTAGCTCCTGGCACAAGTGAACACCTTTAACACTGGAAGCAGAAGTGTCTGGTGGGATTGGGGATTTTTCAGCTTGGTGGGGGTTGGGTTCTGCACAGGCGGGTTTGTCTATTTAGGGCTGGCATGAGGGCCCAAGGGGCTAAAAATAGCCTGGTGCCCGGTGTCAAGTCACAGAAGCACAGACCTGGGCCTGGGGTCTGGGCTGGTTTTGGTAGTCCTGGGACTCTGCTGGGAACCGTACAGCAGGCCAGTTCGGTTAGTGCTGTGGGACACAATCTAGACTAGGCTGCCTCTGAGATACACTAACGTTAGATGGGGTCGGCCATTTTTAGACCAATCTAGTCTTCCTGAACCTCTGTACACTTAGCTCTTAGATAGACTGAAATAGGCCTCTAAGTGCAAGGTCTGCACATTGGCAAGCTAAGCTAGATCTGGTGCTCATTCTTTTACATGCTTGAACCTCCCTTAACCTCCCCAAATGTCTATACGTGCCCTAAAAGTGCCACATCCAGGGAAATTCTGCAATGCCAGGAAAGTAATTCAAGGGCATAAAAAGCTCAACATTATGTGTTAAGTGGAATGATGTATACTTTTCACAGTTGATATTGCACTCCCTGGCTGAGGCTGCACATTCATTAGAGCCATGTTGTTACTGCCCATTTACTTTAGTAAGTGTGAAAACAGGAGCTAAACCAAAGCCAAAACTGTCACTAGTGCAGAGTAGCGTCGGCGCACGGGTGATAGTGGCATGCAGAAGACTAATTCTACTGTGCATTATTGTAATCACATGGCTATCACCATGATACACTAAGGGACCATAGAATTGGTTTTGTGTGCATTTAGTGTTTCATGAGGGGGGCTTTCCATTGTGTGTCATCTGCACGGGGATTACGGGGCAGCCTACAGCCAGGATAAGGAGAGAGCTCTGCATGCGGCTGTGGGGAGTGACAATGAGCTGAACAGCTGAGAGGGTGGACAGGAGCTTGGGCAGGGGGGCGTGCTTACAGTGTGCCACCTCCAACTCTGCCACCCCTGGATCTGCTTCCCTCAGCTGCCCGCAAGTTGGACAGCCTTGCTGTTATAGGAACATGCTTTCTAGAAGTGAAATATATTTCTGGGACAAAGGGCTGTGATTGATTATAGGACCCCTGGCCCCAGATATTGTACAACTGATGACACTTTGATAGGTTCATGCCCTTCTCTGAAGAGCAAGAGCTTGTGCTTTCTCCCTTACTTGGATGTTCTGTGTCAGTATGCCAGTAGGATGTAAGTACCAAAATAATGACTCATGGCCATAAGAGCAACTGCATTGTGAGATCATTTCCACCCCAAAGCTCTATTTATTGACGGATTATCATGTCTTCATGCCTTCTTTTCCTGTGCATTTTCTCAGGTCTTGTTACATTTTTAACTACATTGGAAAAACCTCCCAGAAAATAATATTAAGCAAGTAGGAAATTCCTTATTTTACAAGAAGAAAAATACCCAATCTTTTGGAAGAAGAAAGATAACACTTACCAATTTCAGACTTCTGTTTCACTAATAAAAATCAAATATAAATCATTACTAACAAGATTATCTGTTACAGCAAATAAAGCAATGAATTCTTATGGGTTAAATTCATGAGTGGTTTGAAGATGTGCGGGAGGTTTTCTGACACTTGCATAGTTTCATGTCCTTAATTTGAAGAGCACGAGGTTGTGCTTTCTCTGTTTCTTATGTCTTATGTGTCTGTATTTCATTAGTATGTAATTACTATAAAGAAGGGCTAATGGGAAAAATGGAAACTGCTCCGTGACATCTCTCCCACCCCAAAACTCTCTATTTCTATTTCTTGTCACATCTCCTTATCACCCTTCCCTACGAATTTTCTCAGCTTTAGTCATGTCCTACTCAATTACATATTAATAGCATCCCCAGTGATGAATTTAGCAATCACTCATATGGGAACACAACTTCTAACAAAAAATCAACCTTTTGGTCAGAATACTTACCAATTTCTGCATTCTTGTTCTCTAAACAAATAAAAACAAATAGAAATCATTATTTAAGGCCTACTTTGTTACAGCACATGTAACAGAATACGTAAGGCTTGTGCCGCTGCATCTTCACTTGCAATGGCTTGTGCAAGCTATGCAAGTCCGCTAGCACACGTCGCCACTGCACTTTGCTGTGCTGGAGGTTTGGTGTGTGGCCGAGTGCCTGCCTACCAGCCTTTATTTGCCTGTAGTATAATCTTATCCTTCTTATCTTGGATTTATTAGAAAACAATTACTTACTAACTACACTATATTAATTCTCCAGGCATTTACCTTTTATTCTGAAGAGATATATGCTGAGGATTATGAAAATTAACAAACTCATCATGTTTACTGAATAAATTAAACAAAATATTCTGTAGTGTTTTACTACCCACGTGAGATTAGAGTTGTGTGTCAAAAGGCAGATACCTGTTTCCAGGACTGAAGATTCTTGATGTTTTACCAAAATGACCGCTCCACCCTCCCTTCATGGTATGAATACACATGTGTGGAGGTTAGGGGCAGGTAAGATCGAGTTGAAAATGGCTATCTGATGTAAAGGAGGTTGCGGGGTGTGGGGGAGACTAGTGCGAAGACCTGTTGGTTGTCATGGGGCAGGGGGCCTTTGAGTGGTTTCCAGGGAGCAGACAGCATCTACAGGGGTATTGTGGGGAGGGGGCAGGCAAGGTCTGCGGGAGGTCTGGGAGACTATGGGGGAAAGCAGGTCCACAGAGGAATCTACCAGATGGTAACACAAAGTGGGGTCCAGGCAGGAGAAGGGGAGGCAAGCAGGGTCCAATGGGCAGATATGGGAGATTAAAAAGAGGAATGACTTCGCTATTGTGGATTGGGGAGTAAATTTGGTCTTCAAATTGGGGATCAGAGGGTTCACGGGGCAAACAGGGTCTGCGGGAAGGGATTTGAATGGCTCCAGGTGGGTTTGGTAGAATCAGGGTGGCAGGTGGGGAGTTCAGGTAGGCTTGGGATGCTTGGGTGCTGTCTGTTCCTCTGAGACCAAGGATTACCCCACTGAGCCAACCCCGACCTGCCGCTCATCCTAACTTGCTTCCTTAGCTCCTGGCACAAGTGAACACTTTTAAAACCGGAAGCAAAAGTGTCTGGTGGGATTGGGGATTTGGTCAGCTTGGTGGGGGTTGGTTTCTCCACAGGTGGGTTTGTCTATTTAGGGCTGGTGTGATGGCCCAAGGAGCGAAAAATAGCCTGGTGTCCGGGGGCTAGTCATAGAAGAGCAGCCCTGGGCCTGGGGTCTGGGGCTGTTTTTGCCAGTCCTGGGATTCTGCTGGGAACCGTACAGCAGGCCAGTCAGGTCCGTGTTGTGGGAACCAATATAGACTAGACTGCCTCAGAGGTACACTAACATTAGATGGGGTCAGCCATTTTTAGACCAGTCTAATCTTCCTGAACCTCTGTACATTTTGCACTTAGATTGACTGAAATAGGGCTCTAAGTGCAAGCTCGGCACATGGGCAAGGTCAGCTAGATCTGGTGCCCATTCTTTTACATGCTCGAACCTCCCTTAACCTCCCCAGATATCTATGTGTGCCCTAAAAGAGCCACATCCAGGGAGACTCTGGCATGCCAGGAAAGTAATTCATATGGTATAAAAATCTCAACATTATGTCTTAAGTAGAATTAGGTATACTTTTCATAGTTGATATTGCACTCCCTGGCTGAGTCTACACATTCATTAGTGCCATGTAGTTACTGTCCATTTACTTTAGTAAATGTAAAAACTGGAAGTAAACCAAAGCCAAAATTGTCAGTAGTGCAGAGTAGCACCGGTGCACGGGTGATACTAGCATGCAGAAGACTAATGCTACTGCGCATTATTGTAATCGCATGGCTATTACCATGGTATGCTAAGGGGCCATAGAATTGGTTTTGTGTGCATGAAGTGTTTCATGACGGGGGCTTTCCATTATGTGTCATCTGCACGGGGAGTATGGGACAGCCTACAGCCAGGAAAAGGAGGGAGCTCTGCATTCAGCTGTGGGGAGTGACAATGAGACATCCAATTTAAAGCCAGTTGTGGGGGATGGGGGAGACAAGTGGGAGGATCTGTCAGGGTCGGTGGGCAGGGGAGTTTTGAGGAGGGTTCCAGGGATCAAGCAGGGTCTATCGGGATATTGTGGGGAGGGGGCAGGCAAGGTCTGCGGGAGGTCTGCGAAACTATGGGGGAAAGCTGGTCCACAGAGGGATTTTAGGATCATAAGGAAAAGCATGGTTCAGGAGGGAGAAGGGGAGGAGACAGGGCCCTCTGGGTGGATTTGGGAGATTAAAAGGAGGAGTGACATCCCCAGAGTGTATTGGGGAACGAGTTTGGTCTTCAAGGTGGGGATCAGAATGATTTCATGGCAAATAGTGTCTGCGAGAAGAGGTTTGGGCGGATCCAGGCAGGTTTGGTAGAATCGGGGGGCAGGTGGGGAGTTCGGGTAGGCTTGGGATGTTTGGGTGCTCTTTGCTCCTCTGAGACCAAGGGTGATAGTGGTCCCTCATTCCTCGCACCCCCAGCAAACCAGCCTTCCCATTGAGCCAACCCCTGCCCTTCCCCCTCCCTGCGCACATCCTGACTTACTTCCTGAGCTGCTGGCTAAAGAGGTCCTAAAAAGGGCAGGTAGATATTCCCCCCTCTGAAGCAAAGGGAGAAATTACATGTGTAGTCCCAGGTTTGTGGCTCCCAGCTACCCAGAATCTGGACAACCTGAATTTCGAGGACTAGACTTTTTATGCATGAAATGTACACCTGGAAGAAAAGGATGTGATCAATTGGGAAAATTGTGTGCAGATATTCTACAACTGCTGACACTTGGATAGTTCCATATCCTTAATGTAAAGAGCAAGAGGCTGTGGTCTCTCTGTTTGCTATGTATTATGTGTCTGTATTTCATTAGTATGTGACTACTCTAAAGAATGGCTAATGGGAAAACGGGAAACTGCATTGTGAGATCTCTTCCACCCCAAAGCTCTATATTTTTATTTCCTGTCATTTCTTCATATCACCCTTTCCGATGAATTTTCTCAGCTAAAATAATGTCGTTTTTAATTATATTTTAATAGCATCCCAGAAAATGAAAGAAAATCACTCTGATGGGAACCCACTTTGTCCAAAGTATTCTCCTTTTGGAAGAAGAGGAATGAGACTTACCGATTTCTGCATTCTTGTTCTCTAAACAAGTAAAGACAAATACAAATCACTATGAAGAGTATATTTTGTTATAGAAGATGTAAGAGAATACAATAAAATATGTGCTGCTGCATCTTTACCTGCAATGGCTTGTGTCAACTACACATTTCTGCTAGCACACGTCCCAGTTGCACTTTGCTGTGCTGAAAGCTTGGTGTGTGGCAGCATGCCTACCTGCCTGCCTTTGTTTGCTGCAGGAAAATCTTATTCTTATACTCTTTGTTATGTTATAATAAAATTAATTTCTAACTACAGTATATTCCTCCAGTGTTTACCTTTTATTCTGAAGAGATATATGGTCAGGATTAGGAAGCTGAACAACACCACCAGGATCACGCTCAGTGCCACCATCCAAGGATTCACGCTTGGAAAAAAGAAAGCTGAAAAACAAGGTGTCAGGGGCATGTTTTATATTGTAACTTGTGACCAACATGAAATATATTTATTCCAAGGAAATACAAGCATAGCTCCCCACTAGAATTTCCTGAGATGCAAATGGCAGTAGCAAATCTGAGCAGCATACAAAGATTAAAAACTGGATTTAATAACCAAGAAACTGACTTTGGCACTGATTTATCTGTGAATAAGCAGCAAACAATGTCTCCCAGACTTAAATCCTGTTTCACCTCATGGCTAAGCGGCCATAAAGAAGCCACTGCAAATTTGGCACTTGGGCAGCATTTGGATTCTAGTTCTATCTGTAATGGAAGAGGAGCACCCGTTATAGAAACCTGCTAGAAACAAAATAAAATAAAACTCTAAATCCTCCTATGTTTACAGCACTGAAGAACTGCTACATATAGTTTTATTGTGAGTAAAGTTATGGGATCTATAATTACATATATGCTCCAGTGTCTATACAGCCATAGTACAGCGTACTCAGAGGGAAAGTCTACAGCAACCACAATTATATATCTACACTGTGCATAAATGCGAAAAATCACACCTACGGAGCTGTGTGCCAAGTGGTCCTCCATTCACAAAAGCCAGATAAAGTATACTGCTTAAAAAAAGTTCTGTTTTTCCAGTCACCTTCTTCAGGAGACATAAATAAGGGACCTTTGTACCTAAACAGTTGTCTAGCATCTTTCCCATGTTGGTTCAGTAAAAGATACCACCAAAACCCCCTGTGCTTCTCCCAGACTACCAGGACCATTATTTCTACCAACCCTACTATAGCTTTTAGTTATCATAGGTGTACGTCTTCTTCAGATGGGTCCAGAAGGAATCCCAAAATGCAAACAGGGCCAGATCCACTAAAGAATAGAGGACTTAGGAACCTACAAAAGAGGTGCTGCAACACACAACTTCTAGGATACTGGCCCATGGGGTGTGATCCAAAACTGAACCAGACTCCTAGCACCCTCAGTCCATAGGGATTTTAGCAACTACAGAATGGGATCCCAAAACTCACATGTTGAGCAGGGCACTGCAAGCAAGAGGAATGATTGAGCAGTAGCACCCAGATACTCAGACAAATGCCTACAAGGATTCTTTAGAAGAAATAAGCCAGGCCACTACAGGAAGAGCCACAAGAGGAGGAACCCACCTAATATATACCAGCCCCATATTCACAGCATTCACCAAGGAAGTGAGAGACCAAGTTTCTGTACCTACCTTGGCCTGGAGTCAAACCCTCCTCTCTGACAACTCAGAACAGTTCCTAACCAGCAAGATGAAGGGCTAGAGATGGGGTTTGAGTAGCAATATTACCATGTTGCAATATATTGCAGGGAAATTCAATGCATTATTTATAAAGCACACTCCTGGAACCTCTCTGATGGAAACAATGATGTGCACAAATTTGAATTAGACTTGTAAGAAAGCATTTTTTTCAGTGCAAAAAGTTTAAAGGGTAATTAAACAATTTTTATTCCCACAGAGAATAACTATTCTAATATAATAAAAGCCTTGTCTGTGGGTCTGTCTGTCCATAATGCTCTGGGCCAACTGTGCATGTGCCGCCAAGGGGGCAGGTGGCAATTGCCTGCACGGCCCAGGCTGCAAAGGCCTAAGTTCTCGCCGCTGCTAGGGAAGTTTGTGGCAGTGGTGAACATGCCCCAGCCCTGAGCAGCGGGGTTGCCCCTGCTTCCCTGCCTGAGGGCAAAGGGAGAGATCATGGTGGCAGCAACCCCCTGCCACCCAGCCCCGCCAGCCCTCAGAGCAGCCAGAGGAGTGGGGAGGAAGGGAGCAGGGAGGCAGGCAGACCCAGAGCAGTGGGCAGGGAGGAGTGGGGTTGCATCTGATGCAGTTGGGGGAAGGGGACAGTTGGGTCAAACCCGATGTGGTTGTGGGGCAGTAGGGTCACACAGGATGTGGTTGCACCTGATGCAGTGGATGGGGTGGAGAAGGGGGGGTTGCACCCAACCTGGCAGGGGGCGGCGTGGGGAGGAAAGTCACACCTGACATGGCAGAGTGGGAAGGGCAGTGAGGTCGCGCTCAACATGCTGAGGCGGGGCATTAGGGTCACACAGGATGTGGAGAGGTCATAAACCTTGGGGCTGATCCCCACAAACACACACATACTCACAGTAGCTAACTATGAATACTAAGTACTGGTGTCAAGATATACCTATCCCCAAGAGCTGGAGTCCCTGAGTGAATCATGGCTGATTGCATAACACAGTAGCTAGCTACTACAATAACGAGTTAATGAGCAACAATTAACACCTATGAAACCACAGACTAAGGAGAGGAGAGAATCAATACAGAGCTGGGATCGCCTTCAAATTTCACTGTTAAAGGTACAGAAGCCCCGGTTTGAAATAATGAACACTGGAGACCGACTCTTGCGACTGAATACCCCCAGATCAACCACTCCAAGAGCCCTATTAATCACAGCAGTGAATTAAACAAAATTCATCAACCGACTCCCAAGACTGCATGTACTCACGGACGTGACCCCTGGGGCTGACAACTGCCATCCAGCAGCCACCAAAGAACACATCCCATGAGGTCAACGACCCCTGGATTGGGTAAGCCCGAGCATTGGGGAGTCACCAAATTCTGCCAGAGAGGGGTAAAAGGCAGTGAAGAATGAACCCCAATGGCACTTTCTTTGACCTAACCAGCACCCTGCCTGTCCAGTCAGAAGGACCAGCTTGCAACCCCCTACTGAAGTGACATCGCGCTGAAAGGAGCCTCGACTGGTCATTGACAGCAGACTGCAGCACTTGGGGGTAGGTGCATCTTGACACGGGTGCTTAGTATTCATAGCTAGCTACTGAGAGTGTGTGTGTGTGTGTGTGTGTGTGTGTGTGTCTGTTTGAGCGGATCAGCCCCAAGGTTTATGATCTGACTTTTATATCTATCTAATAAACTAGAAGTTTATGATGATCCTGTGAGTTGGGCCTTTGTAGCCAACATCGTGGCCACAGCAGGGGCTAGCAGGCCTGCAGTTTTCACCCACCTCTGCCCCAAGACGGAAACAGTCAGTTGCACAAGCACCCATGTCATAAGTTTTGCCTGTCCCCAGCTAGGGGTGCAGGGCTCCAGAGCCCCCCTGCACTGATCTCCTTGACAGCTGGCAGACTTTATGGCCTCAGCAGGGGCTAGCAGGCCTGCAGTTTTGACCCCGCTGTGCCTTAACACATACAAGTGACATGAGTTTTCCTTTCACAATTTTGGGGTGCAGTTTCCCCAACCCCGCTGAATGTATCTCCTTGAAACTTGGGAGACTTCATACCATTACTAAGGGCTACCATTCCTGCAGGTTTCATCAAAATCAGGCCAGAAATGACAAAGTTATAGGCTGCTTCAACTTTCCCCATCATAGCCTATGGGCAAAAACGTCAAAACAGGGTTGAAATGGCAAAACGTTTCAAATTGCCTCATTTTGTTTCAAAGCTGTTTTGACCATATCTGTTTCATTTTGATTTTTCTGTTTCAACCTCGAAACGAGTTGAAACAGCATCAAAACAAAACTGGAAGCAATATTTTGCACAGCCCTATTCTCTAGCCCAGCCCCCTGCCTGAGGTAGGACCTTGTATATCCAAATTGTCCTGTACAAACCCATTGTCTAGTCTGTTAGAGAACCTATAGTCAACCCTGACCAGTGCTGCAGCAACAAGTGTGCCTGTGAGTGCACGCAGCAGCAGGAAGGAGCCACACTTCCCCCATCCCTGCACCCCCAAAATGAGCTGCTCATGGATCTGTCCCATGCTGCACCCTGGGAGGGCAGCACCTGTTGGCACCCCTTCACTTCGGTGCCCAGGGTGATCTCCCGGCTCACCCCCACCTGGCTATGGCATTGACCCTAACTCAACTACAAGACATAACACCCTAAACTGCATTAGATAAAACAGGCCAGGGGAGGGGGTGGGGAGCGGAGTGACAGCTAATGTCTTACTGCTCTGAGGTTTGTTTAAATTATGCTTAGAGACCCAAGGAAGAGGGCCATGCCCCGCTACTACAGATGAAGAGAAATCCCAAACAGTCCATACCAATCTAACCAGGGGATAAAAATCCTTGACTCCAAATATATCAATTTGTTTGACCTTAGGCAAGACCCCAGGATTTTGGGGGGTTAAGCCCCCGCAGGAAT
>NW_005843279.1:6660-13130 GCF_000455745.1 Alligator sinensis | reverse complement strand
GAATGCTGGAGCCCCAGTCAAAATCCCCAGCAAAGGCAAATATATATATTTATGCCCTGAATCAGTGAACTCAATGAGTGTGTAGGCAAGGGCAAAATGCCTCTGGAGCACAACTGCTACTGAAAAGACCATTTAAAAAACTACTTCCCCATCTAAGTACTCTTACAACAGGAGCAACAACACACAACTTAGTTTTCATTTTTTTATGATAAATAATGAACAATGATCCAGTGCAGTAAAAAGCCTTAAAGAGTTCACAAATAAATCAATACCGGTAGATAGATACTGTGAAAATACCTATTAAAAATTCACTGAGGCAAACCTGAGACTATAGAAATATCCTGCACTGATGTTTTGAGTGACTGTCTCTGCCAGGAAAAAAATGAGTTTTTTTAAGGTAAAATTTCAGAAATTTGACTGAGATAAAATCAAGATTCTGATAAACTGCAAATACACAGTTAAATGAATTTCTATCATGACCCTGTGGAAATGCTAGCCAGGTGTGTGTTTATCCCATGTTTCACTTGGTTTCCAGCGGAGGCGGTTCACTGCAGGGTTTACCAGGAACTGACCTGATATATGAATTGCTGATTCCTTCTCTCGGTCGAGGAGGCTGTTCCTGATCCAACAGGACAAGTTCTGGTTTGACTGTTCCTTTATGACAGCAGAAATTTCTGTTTCAAAGAGGCCATTTTCTTTTGGGGATTTTATTTCAGAAAGTGATGGTATATGATGCTGCTGGGAATTTCTCCACAGCACATGGGGCTCTGGGTACCACTCAGCTGATCGACACGTCACCAGGATCCCTCCATTCTGGTAATCCTCCACAGAGATGATAGGATTAGAGCCTAAACCTAGAAGAAAATTGGTAATTTTTAATATTTCTTAAATCTAATAGCCAATTTTATAAAGGACTGTGGAAATGTTATTCCTGCTATAAAGACTTCCTGGGTATAGCAGAGCAAGGAATACTTTCTATTAACAACTACAGAAATTAGATATTCCTGGATGTGATAGCTGAGAGATTTTATCATCAAAAGTCACTGAGCCAATAAGAAATTATGGTAATTCAGATCGGATTTTGGTAGGTAATGAGGGCATTATAAAAGACTGTAGGCTTCAAACATGGTCATGGACTGAAACACCACAGTATGAAGTGCAGACTCTGGACCCAGCAGAAGCCTAAGTTATTAAGCTTGCGTTCTAGCCATCATCAAAGTGGAGCTAGTTAGAATCCTACTACATGACAGGGTGCTTCTTTCTTGCCTGAATATGGCAAGGCAGAAATGAATAATTATTTGTTGCCACTAAAGATAATTTTCTGCCACTAACGATTATTGTTCAACTAGATTACATTATATCTTTATTTTATAGTAATAATAAATGTAA
The DNA here is from genome assembly GCF_000455745.1 of Alligator sinensis. Taxonomy (NCBI): domain Eukaryota; kingdom Metazoa; phylum Chordata; order Crocodylia; family Alligatoridae; genus Alligator; species Alligator sinensis. The sequence goes on along the minus strand of NW_005843279.1, from coordinate 11,741 downwards.
CCAGATTTATTCATCGTTTTATAATACATATTTGTGTTCAAGTCTCTAAGATGTAAAAACAAAGCTGCCTCATCAATACAAACTCTAAATAAGGTGAAAGGAAGAGGATAAGGAATCTTCCCCTCCCAGAAGTGTATATTTAATGGAACATAAATCCTAACTAATTGATATCTTCCAAATCCACAGGACAACTGGTTCAGTGCACTTCCAAAAGTTTCCATGAAACAAAGAAAACTGAATAAAAACAAATGAGAGAATAGTTCATAGATATTAGAAGAAGCCATTTATAAATATAGGGTAAGGCTAGAGGGAAAAGGGGAGGAAGAGCTGCACGCCCCCCATCCCGCCTTAACTGAGTGTTGCTATTTAAGAGCATTGTAGCTGTACATTAATTCCATGTCTACGCTTGCAAAATAGATCGTAATCATAGATAGGCTAAAATCTTGTCACACTAGAGGTCAAATAATTCTGAGGCTTTTCTAAGAAGGGCTGCTCATGCAAAATAATCTTGGGAACTGACTGCTTACAAATTGACAGGGTTCAAATTAAATGGAAAAATAAACAAAATCAGGACTGTAACTGAGGTTTTGGATTTCAAAGGAGCAAAAATTGATTTTAACAAAATGAATTAGTTGCTAAAGTCAACTGCGGTAAAATTGAAATACAGGGCATTTTTACACATGTAAGGGCCACAGCACTGGGTGTTTTGAAAAGCGACTGGTGCAGCATCCCTTGTAGTTGTATAAGTGGCAAAATGCACGTCAGCACTGAGAAAATGGCTGTGACATGCTTTTGAACTAAAACACATAGAAGGTGTTTTAGCTCCAAAACATGCCACCACCATTTTCTGCGTGCTGATGAAAATTGCACCCCTTATACAAGTGCATGCGGTACAACACAGTTCTCATCAGCGCACGCGCAGAGCAGAGTCGATTAACCGAGTCTGGTGTGAAGTGGCAGATCTCCAGCACATCGCGGGACAAAAAGATACATGTATAAATGCCCATAGTTTCTAATTGTAAAATATTTGATATACAAATTACGTGAAGTTGGCATATTAGGAAAGAGAAAAAGCCTGAAAACCATGCAGAGATAAACTCAGACAAGCCACTGACCTGCTACCTTCAGTTCTATTACAGCTTCTTCATAAATAATACCATCATCAACAAGGCAGTGGTATTGCCCTTCATCTGAAGGCCTGATATTGAGAATTGTCAGGGAAACATTTCCATCTGTGATGCCATCTTTCCAAAACGCTGTCCTTCTCTCATATTCTGGCAACTGTCGTCCAAACTGATCTCTCCCATCGCGGTACAGATGAACATAATTTGTAAACTCAGATCGGAACCACCTCACTTCCATGTTCTCAGCGCTCATGCTGGGGGACAGGTGGCATGGCAATACGATCTCTTCCCCCACAATGGCAGTGACTGGCTGATCAGGTCCAACAACTGTAAACAGGGCTGTAAAATGTACCCAAAACACCCCAAAATAAGCTCAGAAGTAAAAAGAGAAATCCAAGATTCTCAGCAAAGAGGTGGATACTAGGCCTGTGCCAGTAGGCAGCTCTTCGATCTAGCTTTGGATTTGGCTGCTTCAGATGCCAGGGATCCGATTCAGAGCTCTGGACTGGGGTCCCACTTCAATCCGGCTGAAGCGGCTCCGAAGCTTCAAAGCCACCTCAAAGATCTGGCCATAGGCTATAATGGGGAATCAATGAAATACCTATAACTTTGTTGTCTTCTGTCTTATTTGGATTAAACTTGCAAAGATGGTAGCCTCTGCTTAGAGCACAAAGTCTACCAACTTTCAAGAAGATTGGTATAGGGATTCATGGGGAACTGCACCCCAAATTCTTGAAAGCAAAACTCATGTCATGTGTATGTAACTGTGCAGTACAGGCACATGTCTGCACATGCACACTCTTGCTGTGCAGTAAATATGGTGACATGCCAAATTGATTGTAAATTCATCTCTGCATCATGTAGGTTTCAAATTTACGCCTGATTAGTTACTATGCAGTAATGTATGTGTAAACACCTTACTGGGGAGTAATTGTGTGTCTGTGGACTGACTTGGGACTAACTTTAGTCCCAAGTCAGTCCACACACAGTATTAATGTGCTTTAATGCCTGCATGTGTAGATACCGGTCTATTCTCGCTTACTGCTCATTAAATTTAAACTGGTGTAAATGCACATGTAGACACTCTCTGTGTTGATAAAAATCTAAATAAACTTTACAGCAGTAGCAAAACACCCATTAATATGGAGCAGATACCTACCTGATTCCACCTTGCAAATACAAAGAATAATGCAGAATGTGAGTAAACCAGGGAGCAATGTGAAGAATCTGGAGATTTGGCACAACGAGGAAGCCATCGTCTTCACTGAAACTTGATCCAGAAGCACGAGGGGAATGCAGAAAAGAATTTGCCTGGAGAACATAGAGCACTAATTATCACCTTTGTGTATTGGATTAGATAGCAGGAAGACAGTGCATAGTTCAAGCTATACAAGGGGAACAACCATGGTTTCAATAAACTTATGAAAGTGTGGACTTATGCCGAAATAGAAATGCCTTAGAAAATCAGCCAGCGAAGGAGAAAGTCCAGGGTTATCCCTGATAATTCCTCTCTCTTTCACCCTAAATGAACACTCATGTGTTGAGTCTTGTGATGATGAAGAGTTGTCATTACATTTTAGACCTTATTAAATGAATGAGATCTAGAATCATAATACTGTGCACTGTTAAAAAAGAAAACATGGGGTCCAGATACAGTTGCATGCCAATATAGCTATTCAAGGCACCATGAGATTTGTCCTCTTCAAGATCTTCAGAGTATTGTGTTAATAGCTCGGGCAAAAGTGGTGAGTGTGGATCAGTCCTGGATAATGAGCTTCATGCTTTGGACTGTGGAGATAATGTTTTGGGATGTCTGAGAGTTTCGGATAATTTCACAATCCTTCTCTATCTTCAGCAGGCCATGAAGCCTAAAGAAGTCTAACTGACAAACAATAATGTAATTATCCCAGGGCCCTACTGTTAGACAATTGGATGGGATAAATGTTGCAAAACAAAGATTGTTCAGCCAAAGCTGCTGAAATATTTGGTTACTGAGCTTGGCAATGGAAAAGTAAGTCATGGCTTTGACAAATGGAGTGAATGGAAATTAATATGGAATAAGGGAAAGTGTAAACTTAAAGTGTTCCTGAATATTTCCTCTGTGGATATTCTTACTTCAGAATAAGTGTTTTGACATGTAGAGTTAACTGGGAATAGTTATTCTGGAATTACTCCCCCCCACACAAGTCCTAAACTGAATGTTTTAACTTCCAGTCAATCAAAAGAGAAAACCAGTTGACTTCACTTAAGATATGTATGTGTTGAGAAGACTGTCCACTGCTGTGCAAAACTGGTCACAGGCTTCTACTAGGGGTCCATTCAATCCTGCACAGTAACGCAGACATCCCTTTTTTTGCCTTTGTGCTGGCACAAACATTTTATGGTGGCCCAAAACCCAACCAAATAGACATCTATATTCTATCACACTGCAATGCGGTTGCTACACAGGATCAGGCCTCTAACTTCAGGATTGCCTTCATGGCTTTCCCTGCTTGCAGACATGTGCTTCCAGGATCTCAGGTCTTTGAAAGCTGGGAAACTTCAGGTTCCCCACTTCCAGAGACGTGCCCTTGGCAATAGCTATTTTAGTATTGGTCTCATGTTGACTCAAAATGATTTTTCACAGTTTCTATAGGAGTTACCGAACAGCAGTAAATAGGGTAGGATGTGGGGTGCTGAGCAAAACTGATATGCTGGTTCCCTGCCCCTGTCCTTGCCCCTCACTCTCAACCCACAGCTCCGCCAGTGCCACTAGTTCCTGACCCACAGCCCCTGCCTGCCCCCACCAGCTCCCTCCTGGCAGCAGCTTCATCCCAGCACCAAAATATGAGTCCAGCTGCAGCTGTTCCACCTGCTGCTTTGTGGCTCTGAGCAGTGCCAGCCTTGCTGTTCTGCTCCCCATGCCTGTGCCTAGGCCACAGAAATCCTCATGCTGTTTCTGGGAAGCCCTTGACTGGGGCTCAGGGACTAGGATGGTCAAGCTCCTTCCCTCCCCCTGCACAAGATGCTCTAAGGTGGCACAGGGGCATTAAGTCCAGCACTAGTGGCCTCTTCTACCTGAAGCTCTCCCTCACCCCAACCTCCATCTCTCCCTCTCTTATGCACACCCCTGCTGCCACCTCCACTCCTCTCCCAGCCTATTACACGCAAGTGATTCCTGGGATGAGGTGCTCCCACAGGCCAAGGCTGCATGTCCAAACACCAGTGTTGGCATGGAGCATGACTGCAGTGTAGCAGCTGCCCCTGTCCCTATCCTATAGCAGGTCCTGTCTCATCCTATCTGGTGGCTGGAAACACAGGGTGTGAGATTTGTGGGTGGGTGTGGGGTTTAGCAGGCAGAGGGTGTGGGGAGTGGGAGTGAGTTTTGTGGGAGAGATTGGGGGAGTCTGTGGGGATGAGGTTTGTGGGTGTAGTTGGGATGGTTCGGAGCTTGTGGGGGGATCGTGGGGGATGGTGTGGGGGTGGGGAGACAGTGGGAGTGTGGACTGCTCGGCAGGGGTGGGTCCCATACCCGCCACTTTGCATGGTGTGCAGCCTCCTACAGCAGCAGCAGCACCATTGGCCATCAGGGCACTCATGCCCACTCCTGGCAGAGACCCCCAGTGGCATGGTGCCACCTCAGATCAGCAGCTGCACGTGGTGCTGGTCCCTCCCAATCCACGTGCCCTCATGCAGAACTCAGTCACTTCCTGCTCTCAGGCTTCTGGCACTGCAAGCAAATCTGTGTGCTCTCAGGCCAGGCCGGGTCCTGTCTCCATGTGCCCTCTGTACCATCAGGATGGGCTGGTTCCATGCAGGAAGGTCCCATCTTCTGCTGTCAGTGCCAGAAGCCCTCCTTGACAGCAGGAGCTGACCTGATTCTGCCAAGGGGAAGTGGGCTGGGCTGTGCCACCACCATGTGCAGCCATTGGTCTGAGGTGGCGCCACACCACTGGGAGTCTCTGTCATCAGGGGGCC
>NW_005843279.1:3878-6556 GCF_000455745.1 Alligator sinensis | reverse complement strand
TTCACCCCCGCACAGTCCCTCCCACACACTCACAGCACCCCCAACCACAACAGTGCTCCCCACCCACACACACACAGTTCCCTCCACCCGCACAGTCCTCCCTACCTCCACATCCCTGCTTACCTGGGCAGAGCTTGGGTCTGATCTACTGTAGCCTTGTCCTACTCCTTTTTCCCCCAGAAGGCTTAGGCAGCGTGCTGGGGCAGCAGGGGCATGGGGAAGCCATAGATATTGGCTGTGTGAAGCTTTGGCTGCTGATTCATTTTGGAGGAGATTCATCCTGATTTGGCGGCCAAATCTCTGAATCCAAATCAAATCAGGAGACCAGTAAAAAGGTCCAAATTAATTCAGAGCTCTCCAAACTGATTCAGAAAAGATTTGGAGACGTTCAGAGATTTGGGCCATCCCCACTCGCTGCTGCAGGGAGCTGGGCCAAGACTGTGCAGTAAGTAGGGGGTAGGGGGGGAGGGCCTAGAGAGGGGAAGAGGAACATGGGAGAACTCCCACCAGGCCCCATCCCCTGCCTGCTCCCCTGAGAGCCCCCTGACTGCCTGCTCTCCCACCTCCATCAATGGTTGCCCCACCTGGCCCCAGCATTTCAGTTCTTTAAAAAAAAAAAAGCTTGCACTCACCGGCTGCTTCTGGGGGCTCATGGCAGAGCCCTGCACACAGCACGGGACAGTGGGGGCAGTGGGGATCGCCTCCCTGCCTGGCAGGACACGGTGAGAAAGAGCTGGGCAGGGCAGCCATTTCCAGGGCTGGGAGAATGGGCAGGGGATGGGGCCTGTTTTATTCAGAGATTCAGCCAAATCAGCAGTGACTGAATCTCCAAATCAGATTTGGCCAAATCAATTTGGGACAGTGATTCAAATCACCAAATCGAATCACTGTCCCCTGTATCGGCTGAATCCGAATCTGAAGCAAAAGCTAGCCGCTTCACACAGGCCTAATAGACATGCCCTGACTAGGTGCTAGAGCATTTCTCTGGACCCAGCCTCTGGTTTCCTCAAGGCAGGCTCCAGGACTGTGCCCTGTGCCACTTTTTTCTGCTGTGTAATTTTTTGATACCGAGATTTTTCTGTATTGAATTTAGAGTCTGCACTGCATATCTGCAGTATGGGAACATTGCTTCATTCCCAGTGTGCCACTCGCAGCATCTCAAACTGCTTTGAGATGCCACAACAAGCACGTGCTCACTCATCTGGATGTGGCTGTATGTGGTACGTACATAAGTGTCTCTTTTAAAAGTACAAATTTAAATGTAAGTCTACTTCATTTTTTTTCCATTATGGAATCACAATTATAATAATACTAGCAAATTGCCCGTCAAGAATGATGGGCTCCAGGTCCAGATGCATTCCCCCACCAGGTGGGTTAATGTGTCCTGGGGCCCGGGGCAAACACAACATTAGAGGCCCCTTCCCCGCATGGGAGCTGGGCCACAGGGGGCGGGTGGGGGAGGGCGCCCTTCCCCTCCTGGTGCTGGCTGGGAGCCTGGGGAGACTCTGTCAGGTGGAGGTAGGAGGCACATGCCTGCTTCTTCCCCCTGCTCCCCACCCCCCTCCCCCACTATGGCCAAACATGCACACACTGTTACCGCTCAGCTCGGGGGTCTTGGGGAGCCCTGGCACAGGACGCAGCCTGTCTGACTCCCAAAGGACTCACCCCCTCCCCACCTCTGCCTGAACAAGAGCTGATTGGAGGAAGGACTTACAGAAGACAATGAAGATGCAGTGGGAGACGCATCTAAAGGCCTCCAGACAAGGGTAGATAAGAGTGAAGCAACTCCCCTGGTCTCATTTACATAAGAGATGGGACAGGAAGCACCTTCATTAGCATTCAGGATGGAGAACAGAGATTCCAAGGCGAGGACCGCACTGAATTCTGGGACCAGGGAAGCAGGGAAGCACTGCATGATGGGGGATCTCTGCTCCAAATGTGAATCAACCCATGTCTACACACACCCAGCTCAACATTTATCTCTACCAAATTCTAGTCATGACGTTGGTACCCAACACTCTGAATCTGCCTGTCTGTATTGTGAGCTCCCTCCGAGTAACGCCAACCATAGCCAGGAGTGATCAGTTCCTATCATCCAGCACACGAGCCATCGTTTACCCATGAACAACCCTAGTGTTCTCCCTCGAGCCATGGTTCATTCTCTACAAAACTCCCTACTTAAGCTTAAGTTTCTGTCCTGGGACTTGAATCCAAAAGCTGCCCCAGTTTCTGCCCGGCATCCCTCCATAGGTCATGCTCAGGACTCTGCCTGTCTGCAAGCTCCGTCAAACACCTGGGAACCTGGACTGGTTCAAGCTTCGCTGAGTGGTGAGACCCCAACTCTCTCTCTCTCCGTCTCTCTGACTCCAGGAACATGACTTTTGCTTTCTTACTCCAAGCACAGCTTTCTAAACCTGACTTTTGCTACTCAAACTGGAGCTAAACTTCCTCAAATACCTAAGTGAAACTATGTAATATTATAACTGTTTGTCTCTCTTGTATGGCTATTACTACTGTTATCATCATAAATGCATATACCTGGCAATAAATAACTTTTATGGTCAAGATGGTTACTATACTCTCTCTCTCTCAACCTCATTTACCCTTCCTTTCCCTTGACCTCCCCATTTGCTCTGCAGCAACGCTTCTTTGACCTAAGCCAAAGATCCTTGTAATGC
>NW_005843279.1:2871-3802 GCF_000455745.1 Alligator sinensis | reverse complement strand
CATGAGGGTATCAGCTGAAAGTGCTGATTGGACCCAGCCTGCTCAGACATACTCTGTTAGCACGTGTGTCTAATTGCATTTATTATTGTCCTGATGAAATAAGGGATGAACTGTGTTCAAGGCACATGAGGGTGTCAGCCTGTTAATGCTAAATAATCTGGCCTGACTCAGCTGGGATCTGTTAATCTGTGTGTGTGCATGTGGGTACATTTGTTTGACTGATTTAGTGGTTGGAGGAACCCAGCCCCATTGAACCTGAGTCCTGCAAGATAGCTCCATTGGAGGCGAAGACTTGCAGAAGGGAGAGATACAGCTCCGTATAAAAACACAAGTAACACAAACAGCACATTGACAGAATTACAGAGACCCCAGAAATGTACCTGCAATAAATAAGTACACCCCAACGTGACAGGCAAATCTGGTAACAACACACACAGGCACACGCACACAGGCATGCACATTACTCTCTCACACACTCGCTGCACAAGGACACACAGACACAAACACACTCTCCCTGCCATGAACACAGACACACACACTCACGCACAGAAATGCACACAGACACACGCAGAAACACATGCAAACAGGTGCACACTAGGGCTGTGTGAAATTTCACTGAGTGTTTTGTTTTGAAGCTGTTTTCATGCATTTTGAGTTTGAAAGAGTGAAATCAAAATAAAACAAAAAGCATCAAAACAGCTGCAAAATGAAATGAAGGCACTCGAAACATTTAAAAAGTTTTGAAATGTTTTGATTTTTGAAGCAGCCGGGTGGTGGGAGGCCGGGGAGAGCCAGGGCTGTGCTCTGAGTGGCTCCACAGCCCCATGTAGCTCAGCCCAGTGTGAACCACAGGGCTGCTCTCCATGGGGCTGGAGGAGCCGATCGAAGCGCAGCGCCAGCTGTACCCACCTTCTGCCACCGGGCTGTGCTC
>NW_005843279.1:0-2715 GCF_000455745.1 Alligator sinensis | reverse complement strand
AGGAGTCCAGCAGAGCCCGCAGCTCTCCCTGAGGTATGGGCCACCAGATCTGTGCCCAGATGACAGAAGGTTGCTGCTTCAGCAAATTTTAGTTTCATGACTTTGAGGTGCAGTTTCCAAGAAACCTCTGCACCGATCTCCTTGAAACTTGGCAGTCTTCATGCTCTCAGAAGGAGCTACCACCCGGCAATTTTCATCTTAATCAGGAAACAAATTACAACATTTTAGGCATTTTCATGATTTCCCATTATAGCCTATGGGCGAAATGTAGAAACGAGTCAAAACAGCAAAACAATTTCGGCAAAATGAAACGGGACAGCGCTTCCAAATGAAATGAGATAACGAAATAAAACACTGTCCCTTTGAATGGTGAAACAGACGTCGAAATGAAATGACGATGTTTCGTACAGCTCTAGTGTACGCTCTACTCACTTTCTGCACATGGACACACAGAGACAAACACACCCCCCCTGCCATGAACACAGATGCTTGCACACACACACACATACACAGACACGGACGCACTGACACAGAGTGGAACGCGCTGTGGGTGGGGCAGGAGGGAGGGAAGCACATGGCCATGGGGCCTTGCCCCCATTGCGCGCCCTGGGTCTAAGCCCACTCACCCCTCTCCCCCCTGTCTAGCCCTGCAGCCCCCCACCTGCTCTGTGTCAGGCCCATGGGTCCTCCCCACCAGGAAGGTGGCACGGAGCTTGCATGTAGCAGCACAGCCATCACCCAGCAACCCCCACAGCAGCGGTAGGGAGCGGGAAGCAGCAGAAGGGAGGGAGGGGTGCAGTCGTGGGGCACAGGATGGGGTATGCTGAAGGGCACAGTAGGAGGGGCATGGCCGTGGTGTGGAGCGTGCTGTGGGGCGTGGTGGAAGGGAGGGAGGGAGAAACACAGCTGGGGATGTGGTGCAGAGCATGCTGCAGGACATGGTGGAAGGGAGAGAGGAATAGGCATGGCCATGGTGTGGAGTGCACTGCAGGGCACAGCGGGAAGGGTGCGGGGTGCGAGGCAGGGTGCGGCAGGAGGGAGGGAAGGAAGGAGGGGTGAGATTGGAACTTGCTGTGGGTGTGGCGGGAGGGAGGGAAGCACGTGGCCATGGGGCCTCGCCCCACACTGCGTGCCCTGGGGCAGGCAGCCGTGGCAGTGCCTCACCGCTCACCCCGACTCCCTGCCCCACTCCCTGGCCTTGTGGCTTTTAAAGTGCTCTTCCCAAGTGGGACTTCTTCGTTCTGGGGCGGTGGGGCAGAGGGAGCTGCTGTACGGGGGAAATTCTGTTCCTCGATACCTACGCTGCACGTGTAGACACCCATGCGTGTGCATATCTGGCTGCATGCACCATGAACAAAGTGCTGGAGGAGCCCCCTATATTTTACCCCAACAGCTGAGTGGCTCCAGTCCTTTCCTGGGAACGGGAGGATTCTGGTCCCAGGCCCCTCTTGGCCAGTCTGTTCACAGCATCCAATGAAGTAAACTGTTGTCTATGTAAGCTCCTGCCACTCTGAACCAGTTAGTCTCAGTTGCCACCATCCCCACTAGTGCATGCTCTCTCTACAGCTGTGTCTTCACAGCTGCAGGGGCAACAGCTCCACAGTGGACACAAATAATTGGTGAGAGTCAGTTGAAGGCTGAAGCAGTCTTTCTTCAGACTAACCCAGTAGCAGAGTCATCTGCACACTGCTGTGACTACACTATTCCCAGAACTCATGCTAGCTTAATTATACCTAGGTCTGGTATCTTCACCCTATATTACAAACTATGGTGTAGATATACCCTGAGTTGTTTCACGTTCAAGGTGAGTCTGGGACACAATCACTGCATCAGCCTCTTGAATTTTGAGCAGCTTTTTCCTATGCTGTGCAGGAACTGCCTTCTTTTAGCCAAAGACTGTATAATACCCAGGGTCAGATCTGCATCTCTGTCCCACCACACAGGAGGGCCAACCCACAGAGCTGCCTGCCCTCTGCCCAAGCCCTTCACAAGCTCCTGTGGGTTCAGTGCGAGAAGCTGGGGAAGAGATGCCTCCCACGTGGACCTGCAGGGTCCTAACACCAAGTCTTCAAAACAGCATGAGTCAGGCCCCAGAGCTCCTGTGACCTGCCTAAAAATCCTGGGGTGAAAAAAACATTTTGAATTCTGCCACTTTAGACTTCAGTTGACACTGGAATTATAGTTTCTAGCTTTTCTCTTGAAGTAAGAAATACGCATTGCTGGGAATCTTTTTGTTTCCCCTCTATCCTAATATAATGAAAGCCTTAATCTGTCTGGTCAGTCATAATGCTTTATGAGCACTCTGACTGGTTGTCTTGGCAGCCAATCACAATGCTTGCTGAAACAACCACCCTCCTCCCTGCCCACCCCCGACTATACATGACAGACAATTTGCTAGTTGATTCTTCAAGGTGAAACAAAAACAAGGAAATATAGAAAAAAAAATTGTGTTTTTTAACTGCTATTTAACTTGTGACAACAGAAAAATGTGTTGTGAATTGCTTTCCAAATCAACTAAAAAGTCTGTAAAAAAAAAATTGAGATAAAGAAAAGTCCATTTTGCTGAATAGCCCTTATGAAAAAGGATTTTTTTTTACTCTTTCCTGAGATACTGCAATACAATCTTCTGTCTTTTTTTTTAAAAAGTGGAGACTACTCTAAATCACACTTGTTTCATGACTTACCCTGCCATTAGTTCAGCAAATCTTCCCTGAA
>NW_005843278.1:227250-231390 GCF_000455745.1 Alligator sinensis | reverse complement strand
TCCCACTGGTCTCGAGCCCCCTGCTCATTCTCCATCTCTTCTTCAGCCTCTGGAGGCTGGAGATGAGCAGGAGTACAAGCAGGAGGCTGGAGAGAATAGGAGAATGAACAGGAGGCTCATTCCCCTCACCCCCATTGGTCCCCCAGCTCCCCATTTGTTCCCTTGCTCCCCATTCATTCCCCCATCCACCGTTCATTCCCCCTTCCCCCTGTTTGTTCCCCTACTCCCCATTTATTCCCCTCCTCCCCACTCATTCCCCCCACCGTCTGCTCATTCTCCCAGCTCCACACTTGCTCTCCCAGCCCCCCCACACTCACCGGCAGTAGCAGAGAATGAGCAGGAGGCTGGAGAAAGCAGGGGAAGTCTCCAGGTTATCTCCAGGGTCTTGTCTCCAGCCTCCTGCTCCTTTCCCTGCTTGTCTCCAGCCTTGGGAGGGAACAGGAGGTTGAGACTGCCCCTGGAGACATTCCCCTGCTGTCTCCAGCCCCCTGCTCCTTCCCCTGCTTGTCCTCAGCCTTGGGAGGCTGGAGACAGCCCCAGAGGAATTCTTCTGCTGTCCCCTGCTCTTCTGAGGCTGGAGACAAGCAGGGGAAAGAGCAGGGTTCTGGAGACAGCTCCAGAGACATTCCCCTTCTGTCTCCAGCCCTCTGCTCCTTCCCCTGCTCTCCCCCGGCCCCCCACGCCCAAGCAGGGGAAGGAGCAGGGGGCTGAGACAGCCATAGAGACATTTCCCTGCTGCCTCCAGCCTTCTGTTCATTACCCTGCTGTCTCCAGCCTCCCAAGGTCCCCTCCCCCCCTCCTCCAGCCCCCCAGCCCCCTGTTTACCTGGCAAAAGCTGGGTCCAGGTCCCTGCAGCTTGCACCACTGCCTGCCCAGCATGGGCAGGCAGAGTGCTTCAGGACTGGGGAAAGGGCCAATCATAGAGGTGCTCGGGCACTCTGCCAGAGTGTCTTTGGAGGATGGAGCCTCTGGTTGTTGACCCGTTTTTTCCCCCTGGGTTTTTGTTTGCAGCGCGTGGAACATTTTTTCATTCCTGCACATGCCTCTTGCCCTTCCTCAAAGCAGTTTGAGATGGGGCAAGAGGCATGTGTGCGCTCATCTGGATGCACCCTTGAAGGTCAGGAGTAGTACTACACTGGAACAGTTAGAAGCATAAATTGAGTTGTCTCTTCCTAGAGGTGGCCCTCCTAGATGGCCCCGGGAGGATCTACTCTGTGCCAGTTCATCTCTGCTTACTCTCTGCTGTTAGTGTCTTGAATCTACAGTTTGCACTGACTTCCAAGCAGAGACTTTCCCAAGTTATGGAGACTGCACTGCAAGAAAATGGTAAATAGAACTAGAAAAGTAAATCAAAATGCAGCGTGGAGGCTGACTTTGGCTCTTGCATACAAAGGATGGAATTCTGGACCCAATGAAGTTTGTGGTAAAAAATTCCCTTTGATTTCAGTACAGCTAGGATGTGATCCATGATAGACACTAATGCTTAGTTTATGGGCCTGGATTTTTAAAGGCATTTAGGCACTTAACCCTATTGAAATTGTTGTATACCTTCTATAATCTAAGCCATAGTCTTTGGATGTTATTCATGTTAAATCAGAGAAATTATATTTGGCTCCTAGAGGGATCCTTTGAAAAAAAACAAACAAATGAAAATCATTCCCACCAGGGATTCATCTTTTTAATGGCATTAATTTTATAATGGTGCTATGAAGTAATTGGAGAGGACTTCCTGGCAAAGGGAAGTCTGCATCACTAGAACTGATTGGATCAGGTTTTAGGAAGGGTATAATGAAGAACTGAAAAACCTTGTGGGTAGGGAAAACTGCTTTAATACAGCATTCTTGGCAAAGGCAAAGGGATAAACTTCATGCAGTATATTCTTAGACTTGACTACATTAGAAATGTTGATAATGTTATGTATCTGCTTTAATACTGAGTTACTCTTTTTTATACTTTGTCATCACTGGAGTTTCTTTGGTATAAAACTGAAGTAACAAGCAAATATTTCCACGCTTCAGCAACAGAGTAAAACTTAATGCTGTTTTTTTTTTAATGCAGCATGTTCCAAAATGATTTTTGTTTGTAAAACTAGAGCCAGCAGCTCAGCAACATGAAGTCCTAAGATCTGGTAGAAATTCAGAATGGGCATCAAGCTCATTGTTGTGTTCATAGCTATGGTAAGACTTGGGTTCTAATTTCAAGTCACTACTGCAATTCTCAATGATTACAATTGCTTCTCGGTTATTCCGAAAATCAGCGCTTAGGCATATGCTCTCAGTTCTGGCTTGGTGCTGTCTGCTGTGTGCATGTAGCAAGCATTAGGCAATCACAACACTGCAGCAAACCCTTTAATTGTGAAAGGGGTTTTCAAGCTGTGTTCATGGGGAAAGGATAATCAATTCTACCAAAATATTACTGTGTGGATCTAAATTATGCTTAGATGCTTTAGTAGGAAATGGAAATGGAAAGCAGAGGTTGCTTTCCAAATCCTCATCTAGTTTTGCCAGTAGAAATCAAATTCTGTTTGGCAAAATCTGAGCATGTCCACACTTAAAGTTTTCCTTTGGCAGCAGAATCCCTTCTGTTCGCAGACTAATATCATCTTTCTGACTGGAAGAAGGCTTCTGCTGCCACCTAAAACCCAGCAGAAGAGGGCAGTAGATATGATCACGCCTTCTGCTTCCTGCTGCAGCCACTTGAACAGCTGTGTCTCCCCAAGGTGCAGTTTGAACCCTGCTAGGACACCTGATAAAGTGCAGCTGCCAGGAGGCACAAAGGTGTCACAAAGGTGATATCCCTTTGGTTACTGTCAGGAGTTCTGATAGAATACAATAGGGTAAGCATAGTACAGAGCTGTAATGACAGGAGTAGGTAACAGAAATGAAGGAATGGAGATGTACAGAGATTACAGCCAGTGAACATGTTTGCGTCAGTGATGACTTATCTTCTCCTAGACCAATTATTTGTATGTGTTGTGTGTATTAATTTTGGGGACCTGAAAAATAATGGCATCCCCACACCCCATTATCATCTCACCTAGTTTTTGATGCTGTTTCTTGCTGGTAATTCGTGTCTAAAATCTTCTTCCAGAGCTTGAATGGAACTGAACAAACATGTACATAGCTTAGAAACATATATGTATCTGAATGAGCAGTTCTCTAAGAGAAAACAAGTGGAAATAATTTAGGATGAAACAGTCAGCTCATGTAAAAATAATCATAATTTAGTCTGGGACTCCATGGAGCTTGACATTTTCAGGGTTTTTTTATAGCCTTTTGGAGTAATGATTACCCCTCTTGTCAGGCAATTGACTGCAATGTTGTTGTTGTTTAGGGAACCCCAACTCTGGGATTCACTCCTTGTTGCATTCTGCAAGACCCAAATCCACCCACTTTTTTGATGATACCTTGAAAAAAGAAAAGGCCTATTTAATTTTGTGTTTGGTTTGTTTAGGGGGCCGCAGGTGGTAATGGCAGGGATTGGTTTGTGTTGTTGCTAGATGCTGGCTGAAGACATAAATATCTTGTAGAAAATGCAAGTGGTTTGTAATAATTAGACCTAGCCAGAAAATATATTTTTTTTCTTATGGAAGATTTGTATCTGTCCAGATTCCTAAAGTGAAGTCTGGCCTTGCTCAAAATTTGACAAGTATTCTGTACATTTGTACAATACCAGATATCTAGAATACATGTGGTGTTTATACATCCTGAAGATCAGTTTGAAATGAACTGGAATGTCATAATGATCTCTTTCTAGATATATTTTGCAAGTTTCATGAAGATTAATTGACAACTACTATATTGGAGCAAGAACTGCTAGACCTATCATTGTGAATCACTCAGTGAATTTTCTAAGTTTGCTTTGTACACTTCTTTCTTCATGACTTTCTCTTGTTCATCAGCTGCAGCCTAGTTATATTAAGCTATTTTGTTTCTTCTGTTACATGACCTTTAAAAAAAACTAACATATTACAGTGCTTGTACCTTTTTATTGTGGTGTTTTTGTGCATAACTTTAAACATTATCAGACCAAAGATTCTGAGTATTCTTGGAGAAATCTGATAGCTCTGCAATAATAGTTTCATAGTTTCATAGTTTCTAGGGTCGGAAGGGACCTGGGCAGATCATCTAGTCCGACCCC
>NW_005843278.1:213364-226074 GCF_000455745.1 Alligator sinensis | reverse complement strand
TTGGCCCTCTTCCAGTCCTCCGGCACCTCTCCAGAGCACCACGAGTGCTCATAAAGCTGCGCCAGGGGACTCGCAATGACCCCGGCCAGTTCCTTTAGAACTCTAGGGTGGAGATCATCCAGACCGGCTGACTTAAAAACATCCAGCCCCTCCAGCAGCTCCCTAACTAGATCCTCACTTACCCTGGGCTCAGGTGTGCCTCCCTCGGGGCCCGATGGGGGCCTAGCAGGGAGGTGGCAGTTCTGGTCCTTACTGAGGAAGACAGAGGCAAAGAAATCATTAAATATGTTGGCTTTGTCGTCTGGTGTGACAACCAGATTCCCCGTCGTGTCCTGCAAGGGCCCCACATTACCCGGGGCCTTCTTTTTACTCCCTATGTATTTAAAAAAGGACTTCTTGTTGTCCTTAATCTGGGAAGCTAGTCCCAGTTCCATCTCTGCCTTGGCCTTCCTAACTACCCCCCTACACCCCCGAGCAACTGCCGAATAGTCCTCCTTGGTGATGACCCCTCCTTTCCATTGGGAGTAAGCCTCCTTTTTAGCAAGGAGACATTCCCGGATGCTTTTGATGAGCCATGGAGGCTTATATGTTCTCTATGCTCTCCTGCCCCCTTTGATCCTCGTCGGGACTACCTTCTTTTGGGCTTGGAAAAAGAAGCCCAAAAGAAGAGAAGAGAAGAAGAAAGCCGGGTGTTCAAGCGACCACTCCCCTTGAACACCCGGCTCTCCTCCCCTCTGAGACTTCAGCGCTTCTCCAACTATCCTCCTTAGCTCGTTGAAGTTCGCCCTCCTAATTATGATCACTTTTTAAAATCTGGTCCTATATGCCTACTCCCGGGAAAGAGAAAGTCTTGAGTGTATAAAACAGGGTGGTAGGTGTGTAGGGCCAAAGTTATGATTAAAACAAAACAAATCTGCTCAATGCCTCCCTAACCATACAATCATGGAAAGTTAGAGTTGGAGGGGACCTCAGGGGATCATCTAATCCAACCCCCTGCTCAAAGCAGGACCAACCCCAATTAGATCATCCCAGCCAACGCTTTTTCTAGCTGGGTCTTAAAAACCTCCAAGGAGGGAGATTCCACCACCTCTCTGGGTAACCGGTTCCAGTGTTTTACTACTCTCCTAGTGAGAAAGTTTTTCTGAATCTCCAACCTAAACTTGTCTTGCTGCAACTTGAGACTATTGCTCCTTGCTGTGTCACCTGCCACCACTGAGAACAATCCAGCTCCATCCTCTTTGGAACCAGCCTTCAGGTAGTTGAAGGCTGCTGTTAAATCCCCTCTCAGTCTTCTCTTCTTCAGACTAAGCAAGACAAGTTCCCCCAGCCTTTCCTCAGAAGTCATTTGCCCCAGCCTTCTAACCATTTTTGTTGCCCTCCACTGGACTCTCTCCAATTTATCTACATATTTTCCGTAGTGGGGTGCCCAAACCTGAACACAGTACTTTAGATGTAGTCTCACCAGTGCTGAGTAGAGGGAAAGAATCAATTCCTTCGATCTACTGGCAGCACTTCTACTAATGCAGCCCAGTTAGCCTTTTGGCAATAAGGGTGCGCTGTTGGCTCATATTCAGCTTATTGTCCACTGTAACCCCCCAAGTCCTTTTCTGCAGAGCTGCTGCTTAGACAGTTGGTCCCAAGCTTGTACTGGTGCATGGGATTGTTCTGTTCCGAGTTCCATCATAGGTGCCTGATTCCTCCTAATCCTCATTCCAATCGAAAAACTAGGTAGTGTGGCATTATGGTACATGCAAAAGAAACCTACTACATACTGACTGCACGTTCTACATCAAATACCTGTGAAGGAGGACTGTTCCTAGACTAATGTAAAGCGCATATATAGTAACCATGAGAGTGGGGATGGGACTCCAGAATTCACCCCACCAGCTGAGTGCCTTAACAAATAGGCTACAGAGGCAGGCTTCCACTTGCTTTCCTTCTATACCCATGTATCTTGCCTCTGGTAAATAAAATAAAGAATGGCTCAACTCCCACTGAAGGGACAGAAAGTACCCCTCTCCCTCAGACTAGCCTATAGCCTGCTGGCTAGACTATGCCCTTTGGAAGTGAGAAGTGGGTTTGAATCTTCAAAAATGAGGACAGCCTTTAACCCAGGTCTCTTGCTTTCTGAGTGAGTACCAGTCATCAATAGTCCAGGGTCTCCTGGCTGCAACTGTTCATGTTGCTGTATTTGTGCCATCAGCCAAAGAATTAATGCTACCACAACTCAACCTCGAGTAATGCCTGCTGGAGCTGCAGTGTTGGTGTGGCCACCAGCCAGAGCGTGAATGTTGCTGGTGACTAAAATTGATGGTGACTGAAAACACTAAATTTTGTGGCAGCCCCCCTGAGGTCTGACTGACACTGCGGTTCTTGCTGCAACAGCAGCAGAGTTGAGAAGCAGTAGCATTCAATGCCTTGGTTGCTGTCAGGTGCAGCAAAAAGCCTCATGGACCAAATGATCTACATCCACAGGTCCTGTTCTAGTCAGTTATATTGAAGCTGGATATTACCGTACTATTATTTTTAGGGCTGTGCGAAGCTTTGGTCACTGATTTGATTCGGCAGAGATTCAGCCTGATTCGGTGGCTGAATCTCCGAATCTGAACTGAATCAGGAGACCCTTTAATCTCTTCAGATTGAATCAGAACCCTCTGAGAGAGATTCAGAGATTCAGCCATAGACACAGCTTTAAATGTTTTTTCTACATACCTTGAGGTACCAGGCAGCTCATGAATGCTGTGATGCTTGGGGCAGATGGAGCGTCCCGCAGGAGCACGGGGGGTGGTCCCCAGCATGCTCAGCAGCAGACCCAGAAGTGGACCAGAAGCACTTCCAGTCCACTTCTGGGTCTCTGGGGGAGCACATTGGGGGGCCTTCCCATGCCCCCCTGGCTTGGTGACTGGTGCCTCCTGTGGGGGGCACCCAGGGTCCCCCTGTGGATGACTGCTGAGCCAGGGGGCACTGGGGGTCCCCCCAGTGCATTTCCTGGCAGACCCAGAAGTGGACTGGAAGTACTGGTCCACTTCCGGGTCCACTGCCAAGCATGCAGGGTGGGGGGCCCCCCTGCACTCCTGTGAGATGCTCCATCTGCCCCAGCATTACAGTGTTCACAAGCCATGCCTTGTACATCGAGGTACAGGCATCCCGCATCTTATACGTTCTAAAGGCAGTGCGTAAAGGTGAAAATCGCGTATAGTGAAATTGCATATTACCGTGCCAGTGGTGACTGCCTCTGCCTCCAAAACCTCCCACCGCCGCTGCGGAGCCTTGCTTACAGCTGTGGGGCTGGCGGCAGCGGTGCGGTGCAGGGTGGGGGTGGGGATGGCTGCATGCCGCCCGGCCCAGCCACACAGCTCTGGACACGGCTCCATGGCAGCAGCAGGAGGTTTTGGAGGCAGAGGCAGTCACCGCTGGCAGTGTGGTGGTGGCCGGGCCTCCATGTAAGCGGCAGTGCCACATGCAGACTCAAGCTCCACCCCCCCTCCCCACCCACGTATAGTCGAATTCACTCAAGTTAAATGCGTGTAAGATGCGGGATGCCTGTATGTAGAAAAAACAAGCTGTGTCTAGGGCCAAATTGCTCATTTTCTGAATCAGCATTGAATCTTCAGATTCGGATTTGGCTGACTCAAATTGGGGACAGCGATCCGAATAAACAAATTGAATCACTGTCCCCGATTCAGGACTAATCTGAATCCAAATCGAATATGGCCTGTTTTGCACACCCCTAATTATTTTCACCTTTCTTTGAAAAGCAATAAGCTCTTCTCAGTCTTTCAAAGCATATATATAGTCTCCTGCCCTGAGGGAGGTGCTTCTTTCAGGTGCCTGATCCTGGGTTTAAACTCTAGAAAAAGGTTCAGACACCACTTTGTACTTTGTTCTCTACTGGCTAGCTTCTGGCTGGTCCCTGCTCAGTGTCCAGATTTCTTGGATCAACGTTCTAAGGCAGCTATTTTCTCCACGCATAGTCTTGGTACCTGTCTTGGCTTTGGAAGCCACTCTGGGGGTCATGTTAGGCATTATACCACCTGTGAGGAATGCACCCATGTCTGTCCTTGGGTCAGGGCTATACTGCCCTTAAGACCAAGGTTACTTGCACTCCCTAATATGGAATTGTTCAATATAATATTAATCTTATATCTCAATTAAATATTTTGGCTATTCTAGGGTATCCAGAATAGTAATCAACATGTTAAATGCATTCAGAGATACTAATGGCTTATTGGAATTTGAGAAAATAATCAACCTTTTATATAACAGGGTAGAAATTCTTTATGAGTTATTTATATATAAACTTTTTGTGAAATGAAACCTTTTAAGTTTATTTGGAAATTATTCTTGCATTGCATATTTGCAAGCCCTTCAGTATAGCTATTTAGTGACAAATTTTGTGCTGCATTGATCACTTATATTCTCTCATTGGATGACTTGTGTAATGAACCAAAACATTTCAAACCCTGAATTTTTTTCCTATTAAATATTCAATTAAAAATCACTCTTGTCAAATTCTCAGAATTAAAATTCACTTTATCTTTCTAAAGTCTGTGCACTTTACTGATCAAAGAGAGGTTCATGTTCAATATTTGCAGTTAGGCTATATTTTTCTCTGTTCATTGAGAGTGAAGGGAAGATCGTAGTGTATATGTTATGCTAATGCAGAAATGTTGCTTAACATATCCTTTTGATCCAGTGTTTTGTTTGTTCAGCTTTCTTTTCTCCCTTTTCCCCTCTTCATTTGCAAAATTTTCTGCTGATGGCATATTCCATTTCTCCTATATTATCGAAACATTGAGATTAAGGTTAAATTCACCCTTGGCATGGAAGACTGGCAGAAGGCCATTTGCACCACTTAACATCATTATGAAGGGGTTTTGTTGATTGTCCACAAGCATAATATAAGTGTTTGTGTACTATGTAGGAAAGCCCACAGGCGATGAGAAGACTGTGAATTTGGTGGCTTATGCACAAATGGCTGGCTGTATGGCTATGCTTCCAGTTGATTGGCTGGATTTGCAGTGCATTCCTGAAGAGTGGGCATGTCTACATGCGCATTTACACTGGCTTAAATTTACTGCACAGTAAATTCATAGATTCATAGATTGATAGATGTTAGGGTCAGAAGGGACCTCAATAGATCATCGAGTCCGACCCCCTGCATAGGCAAGAAAGAGTGCTGGGTCTAGATGACCCCAACTAGATGCATATCCAACCTCTTCTTGAAGACCCCCAGGGTAGGGGAGAGCACCACCTCCCTTGGGAGCCCGTTCCAGACCTTGGCCACTCTAACTGTGAAGAAGTTCTTCCTAATGTCCAGTCTAAATCTGCTCTCTGCTAGCTTGTGGCCATTATTTCTTGTAACCCCCGGGGGCGCCTTGGTGAATAAAACCTCAACAATTCCCTTCTGTGTCCCCGTGATGAACTTATAGGCAGCCACAAGGTTGCCTCTCAACTTTCTCTTGCGGAGGCTGAAAAGGTCCAGGTTTTCTAGTCTCTCCTCATAGGGCTTGGCCTGCAAGCCCTTAACCATACGAGTGGCCCTTCTCTGGACCCTCTCCAGGTTATCCGCATCCCTCTTGAAGTGCGGTGCCCAGAATTGCACGCAGTACTCCAACTGCGGTCTGACCAGTGCCCGATAGAGGGGAAGTATCACCTCCTTGGATCTGTTCGTCATGCATCTGCTGATGCACGATAAAGTGCCATTAGCTTTTCTGATGGCTTCGTCACAATGCCGACTCATGTTCATCTTGGAGTCCACTAGGACTCCAAGATCCCTTTCCACTTCTGTGCCACCCAGCTGGTCATTTCCTAGGCAGTAGGTGTGCTGGACATTTTTCCTCCCTAGGTGCAGCACTTTGCATTTCTCCTTGTTGAACTGCATTCTGTTGTTTTCCGCCCACTTGTCCAACCTATCCAGGTCTGCTTGCAGCTGTTCCCTGCCCTCTGGTGTGTCCACTTCTCCCCATAGCTTTGTGTCATCTGCAAACTTGGACAGAGTACACTTCACTCCCTCGTCCAAGTTGCTGATGAAGACATTGAAGAGTATCGGTCCAAGGACTGAGCCCTGCGGGACCCCACTGCCCACACCCTTTTATGGCGCAGTGAGTGGGGAATAGGTTGGTGTCATGTGCAGGTGTTAAAGCACATTAACACTGCATGTTGACTGACTGGGACTGAAGCGTTATTATGCAGTAAGGTGTCTACATGTGTATTACTGTGCAGTACCTAATCAAGTGTAAATTTGATAGCTTCATGATGCAGGTAGTAGCCAGAATTACTACATTGTACGGGTCAGTGTCTACATGTGCATGCCCATACTATACAGTAAATATAGTGATTTGCATTGACTTGAGCATATTTCGATATCTGCTTTGCTGTTTTGAAGGGACAGTGTTTTGTTTTGTTTTGAAGCACTGTCCCATTTCATTTAGTTGAAACTGTTTCACTGTTTCAACACATTTCAACATTTTTCCCATAGGATTTTTGTCCAGGGAATGAGCTCTGCTTGAATAAGT
This sequence comes from Alligator sinensis, assembly GCF_000455745.1. Classification (NCBI taxonomy): domain Eukaryota; kingdom Metazoa; phylum Chordata; order Crocodylia; family Alligatoridae; genus Alligator; species Alligator sinensis. Next base: position 219,556 of record NW_005843278.1, on the reverse strand, counting down.
GAGGAAACTAGGATGTCAGGAGCAAGGCTGTCTTTAACTAGAATGTTGGGGGAAGGCTGGGAGAATTCTATAAAATACTTATACTGAGAGTAAACCTACAGCTGAAGAGTAGTCTGGTAAATGAGGAGATGGCCTAGGAATGAAGGGTACCAATGAGTAGAAGGCCTGTGGAAGGCAACAACACGGTTGTAAGTGGTAACAAAATGGTTATAGATATTCCAACTAGAACCATAGTTAATGATAGATGGAAACACCTTTAAATGCTTGTATCTCAGTGCAAGGAACTTGGGCAATAAAAATGGAGAATCTAGAGCTCCTGATCTGTGACAGTAAACCAGACTTTATAGGAATAATGGAGGCATGTTGGAATATTAACCATGACTAAATTGTGGATATTGAAGTATATAAACTGCTTAGGAAGGACAGAATTAATAAAGGCAGTGGTTAGTACTGTGTATTAATGAAGTTGTAGATTGCAGTGAAATAAGATGTGATGGCATAGATGAAACAATCTTTTATAGAAAGTATGTTGAGAATTTGTTAAAACTCCCAAGCTCTGACTTGGAAATGGAAAGGGAAATCTACAAGGTCTTGGGAGATTTCAGTAATAGTGGAAACTATTATATTACAGGAGATTTCAGTCTGCTTGATATAGATTAGGTAACAAACACATCAAATAATAATAGGGTACAAGTATTTTTGGATGAGAGAGCTGATAGATTTCTCTACCAAATCCTCACTATACTAATGAGAGCTATTTTTAGACTTAGTTTTGTCTAGTAATGAGAACCTTGTAGAAAAACTGATTGTGGGAAATAATTTGGGATCAAGCAGCTGTAAATTGATTCAGTTAAGACTAAATTGTAGAAAGAACAAGAATAGGTATATAACAAGGGTTTTAGACTTTAGATGGGTTTAGAACATAGATTGGTTACTGTGAGAAACTAAAGCAATTAGTTAAGGAAGTTGACTGGGTTTGAGAGCTAAGACTTGGCTGTGTACACAGCACAGTATTATTTTAAGACAGAAGTATGACTATTATAAAGTGTTTATATCCCAAACCAAAGGGGAAAACTACTGATGAGGAAGGGTTACAGACCTGCCTGGAAGAACAGGCATCTGACGCAGACACTTAACAAGCAGAGGATCTACAAGCTGGGGAAAAATGATACTCCTCAGTGGAGGAGAATCTTTTCATGGTCCAGGAGTGAGGGAATAAGGTGAGCTCAACTCTGGAAATACTATTAAGATTAATGGTGAAAGCTGCTTTGGTTATAATTAGAGAGAGATGGGAGGGAAGAAGTAGAACCACTACCTACTGAGTACAAGATGGAAATCAAAGATAACTTCATCAATAACTAAGGACATCAGAGGAAGGTATTGCATGGCAGCAATTTCCATATCTAAAGTGGAGCTAGAACATAGATTGGTTACTGTGTCAGATTTGGGAGGCCTGGATCATCTAGAAAGTCCTAGATTATTGAAGGGGTACAGGTTATTACTGAAGTAATCCTCATATGAAATAGCAACTCTTGTAGTTCCAATCTTCAATGAATTGGTGCAACTCGAGGATATCACCTTATGACTAAAAATGACAATGTGCCTAATTTTATAAAAGGGAGAAATTCCAAGCCTGTTAGCCTGACTTCAATAGTAAGAAAGGCCTTAACAGACTCTGAATGGCAGGAATAGACAAAATATGGAAGGAAATGGAAAATGGGACAAAACAACACGGGTTTATCAGAGGATGATTATATCAGACCGATTTAAATAACTTTCTATGATAAAATAACAGACAACAACACCAGACTAATGGAAGACAAGCATCTGAATGCCAGCCAACATGGCTTTGTGACTGGCAGGTCTTGCCTGACCAACCTCATCTCCTTCTATGACCAGGTGACACGTGCCCTGGACAAGGGAGATGACATGGATATCATAGATCTGGATTTCAAGAAAGCCTTTGGCCTGGTTCCCCATGATGTCCTCATGGTTAAGCTGGGGAACTGTAGGCCTGATCATCTTACGGTCCGTTGGCTAGGTAACTGGCTACGGGGTTGGACCCAAAGAGTACTAGTTGACGGGAGCAAATCAACGTGGCACAGGGTGACCAGTGGAGTCCCTTAGGGCTCAGTGCTTGAGCCAGTATTCTTTAACATCTTCATTAACGATCTGGATTTGGGAATCAGATGTGAACTGACAGTTTGTGGATGACACCAAATTATGGGGGAGGGCAGTCACACCACAGGACAGGCTGGGGATACAGGCCGACTTGGACACACTCTTAATGTAGGTCGATCAAAACCTGATGGACTTCAATGCAGAGAAGTGTATGCTGCTGCACCTCAGTAGGAAGAACCTTCAGCATACTTACAGGCTTGGCAGTGCTACGCTCGCTAGCACTACAACCGAAAGGGACTTGGGGGTCTTGATTGACCACAAGATGAATATGAACCACCAATGTGATGCTGTGGCTGGCAAAGCAAACCAAACTCTGGCGTGCATCCACCAATGCATCTCAAGCAAAACTAGGGATGTTATCCTCCCGCTTTAGTTGGCCCTGGTGAGACCACAGCTGGAGTACTGTGTCCAGTTTTGGGCCCCCCACTTCAGGAGGGATGTGAAAAATCTTGAGAGAGTCCAGAAGAGAGCCACTCATATGATTTAAGGCCTGGAGGGCAGGCCATACGATGAGAGACTGAGGGACTTGGGGCTCTTTAGTCTGGAAAAGAGAAGGCTCATGGGGCACTTGGTAGCAGCCTACAATTATATAAGAGGGGTACATCAGGACCTGGAAGAACAGCTGTTCACCAGAGCTCCCCAAGGGATAACAAGGTCTAATGGCCATAAAGTCCAGGAAGGCCAATTTAGACTAGACATAAGAAAAAAGTTCTTTATGATGTGTGTATCCAGGGTCTGGAACAGACTCCCCCCAGAGGTGGTGCAAGCACCTACTCTGGACTCTTAAAAAAAACATGTGGATGTTTTTCTTGCTTGGGTTACTTGATCCCAGCTGACTTCCTGCCTATGGTGGTGGTGGTGGGGATGGGGGTGGGGGGGCTGGACTCAATGATCTCACGAGGTCCCTTCTAGCCCCTAATGTCTATGAAATCTGTGAAACATGGTCAAGGTAATTCACTGGACTTCATATATCTAGATTTAAGAAAGCTTTTGCTCTTGTGCCCCATGGGAAGTTTTTGGCCAAACAGGAGAGGATGGGGAACAGTGCCACAATCAGGAGATAGATAAGGAGGTGGATTAAAGAGAAACTATGGCAGGTTATGTTAAAAGCTGATTTAATTGATTAGATAAAAGTTACCAGAGGCATTCTTTAGGGATTGGTCTTGGGACTTATCCAGTTCAATGTATTTTATCAGCATCCAGGGTACAAGAACTAAATGTGTCCTTATGAAATCTGTGGATGACACTAATATGGAAGAGAAGCAGATTTGTGCAGGAGATTAAGAAAAGATTTAGCTAATCTTGTGGAATGGAGCATTACAGATGATATGAGGTTTAATTGTGTAAAGTGCAAAATCATATGCTTGGGACTAACACCAAAAGCTTTGGCTGTAAGGTGGAGGTGCGTAGACTGGAGACAACTGAGGGGAGGAAAAAGGAATGTGAGTGTATTTATTGATTTGTTGTAAAATGCCCATGTGCTGTCAGTGTGATGCAGTTGTGAAAAAAGATAATGCAATCCTAAAGTTTATTAGCTAAGATAATAGCCTGTAGAGAGGCAGAGATAACAGTTCTGTTTTACAAGGCATTGGTAAAATCCTATCTAGAATACTGTATGCATTTCTGGTCACTAGTGTCCAAAAATTATGAAGTTAAACTGGAACAAGCTCGAAGGAGGCTCACTAAGATGGTTAAGGAAATGGTCTCCTTTTCTTATGGTCTTCCTAGCAAAGTGGTGGGGGTAAAAAACTGAATTGCTTGAAGAGTAAACTGTACAACTTTATGGAAGGGGATGATTAGCTAGGAAAGTGTTTTTTATGCTGTGTTCTGTGGAACCCTGGGATTCCACAGTAGGTCATGAGGGTTTCTGCAAATAGATTGGTGGCAATGGTGGAGTGGGCTGGGAAGCAGTGATCTGCTATTGTTGGGCAACGTCACCTGACTCTGCATTAGCTCAGGTGGCCCATGGGGTCAGGGGTAGAGGTTCTGTAGCAGAAGGGTACTGTGACTTTGAAAGCTGCAGTACTAAGACACAATGTTCTGGCTTGACAATCAGTGCATAATACATAGTTATTAGGCCTGTGTGAAGTGTTTATTATTCACTTCGGATTCAGCCGATTCAGGAGACAGTGATTTGATTTGGCAGTATGAATCACTGTCCCAAATCAAATCGACCAAATCTGATTCAGAGATTCGGCTGCCGCTGAATCCGGCCAAACTCTTGATTGAATGAATCGGCCAAATCTCTGAATTGAACAGGCCTCATCCCCCACCTGCTCTTCCAGCCCTGTCAATTGCTGCCCGACCTGGCCCCAGTGTCCCGGCACTTTAAAAAAAAAGCCCTGAACTCACCAGCTCCTGTCAGGCAGGCGGCTGATCTCCACTGCCCCCCACTGCTCCATGCTGCATGGTGGAGCCCTGCCACAAGCCCTAAGAGACCCCAATGGCTGCTGCAGCAGCCGGTGACTGTGGGGCTTTTTTTCTTAAAGTGCCGGGATGCTGGGGCCAGGCGGGACAGCCATTGATGGGGCTGGGAGAGCGGCCGGGTGTCGGGGAGCACTCAGGGGGTCTGGGGGAGCAGGCAGGGATTGGGGATTGGTGGGGGTCCACCCATGATCCCCTCACCCTTCCTCCAGCCGCCCCCCGACTTACCAGCATGGAGTCTGGGTCCAGCTCCCTGTGGTGGCAAGTGGGGACTGCCTGAATCTCTGAATCTCTCTGAAGCTCTCTGAATCTTTTCTGAATCTATTTGGAGAGCTTTGAATCAATTCAGACCTTTTTTCTGGTTTCCTGATTCGATTCAGATTCAGAGATTTAGCCACTGAATTGGGCCAAATCTCCTCCAAATCAAATCAGTAACGAAAGCTTCAGACAGCCCTAATAGTTATACAAGGTCTGTTCAAAAAGTGTCAGGACTGAATGTGTATTTGTGGTACAAAGTATTGAGTAGGAGGCGTGGTTTTGCTGAACATGTCTGGGCATGTTGGGACTCTTCTGGACAGATTTGCAGCTCATGGTGTTTCCCCAGTTCTCTGGAGCCAGTGGTTGAAGTAAGATTGTTTGTGTCTTGCATCCCCTTTCATTATGTCAGAGTGTCCGAACAACACGTGTGCATTAAATTTTGCATGAAAATCAGGAAAACAGCAAGTGAAACATTTGAATTACTTGAAATAGCATTTAATGATGACACTATGAGCTGTGCAAAAGTTTTTGAATGGTATCATCAGTTTAAAGAAGGACGATCATTGGTCGAAAGTAATTCATAGATTCATAGACATTAGGGCTGGAAGGTACCTAAGAAGATCATCGAGTCCAGCCCCTGCCCCAGGGGCAGGAAGTCAGCAGAAATCATAGGATCCCAGGAAGATAAACATCCAAATGTCTCTTGAAGACGTTCAAAGTAGGTGTTTGAACCACCTCCGGTGGCAGTCTATTCCAAGCCTTGCGGGCTCGGACAGTAAAGAAGTTCTTCCTTATGTCCAACCTCAAACGGTCATGGAGGAGTTTGTGACCGTTTGACCTTGTTATCCCTTGGGGCACTCTGGAGAACAGCCATTCCCCCAGATCCTGGTGAGCACCCCTGATAAACTTATAGGTGGCCACCAGATCACTCCCGAGCCTGCGCTTTTCCAGGCTGAGTCGTCCCATGACTCTCAGCCTCTCTTCATAAGGTCTGTTTTCCTGACCTCTGATCATGTGCATGGCTCTCCTCTGCACCCTCTCAAGCTTCTCCACATCCTTTTTGAATTGTGGAGCCCAAAACTGGACGCAGTACTTCAGCTGCGGCCTCACCAAGGCTGAGTACAATGGGAGAATGACGTCCTGGGATCTGCTTGAGAAGCATCTATCGATGCAAGCCAGCATTTTGCTTGCTTTTCTAGCAGCAGCATCACATTGAAGGCTCATGTTCATCTTGTGGTCTATCATGACCCCCAAGTCCCTTTCGTCTGTAGTGCTAACCAGAGTAGCACTGCCCAGCCTATAAGCATGCTGCAGGTTTTTCTTCCCAAG
>NW_005843278.1:169724-213268 GCF_000455745.1 Alligator sinensis | reverse complement strand
ATGTGATGGCATAGATGAAACAATCTTTTATAGAAAGTATGTTGAGAATTTGTTAAAACTCCCAAGCTCTGACTTGGAAATGGAAAGGGAAATCTACAAGGTCTTGGGAGATTTCAGTAATAGTGGAAACTATTATATTACAGGAGATTTCAGTCTGCTTGATATAGATTAGGTAACAAACACATCAAATAATCCAGTCCACTTCTGACACCAATGTCCACATCATTAATGAAGATGTTGAATAGTATAGGCCCAAGGACAGAGCCTCGAGGGACCCCACTGGTCACAGCGCATCACAATGATTGACTTCTGTCAACCACCACCCTCTGGGTCCTACCATGGAGCCAGTTCCCCAGCCAGTGGATCGTGGTAGGCCGAGGCCACAGGTAGCCAGTTTAGCTAAGTGGTGATCATGGGATACCAGATCGAAGGCTTTTTTAAAGTCAAGATATACGACATCAATCTCTTCTCCCTTGTCCAAGTGATAGGTCACCTGCTCATAAAAGGAAATAAGATTCGTCAAGCAAGACCTACCCACAACAAACCCGTGCTGGCTATCCCTCAGGATGTTGCCATTGGCCAGTCTGTTAAGAATGGCCTCTTTGATAATTTTTTCTAAGACCTTCCCTGGGGTAGGGGGCAGGCTGATGGGCTTATAGTTTGCCAGATCCACTTTCCTCCCTTTCTTGAAGATAGGCACCACATTGGCCTTCTTCCAGTCTTCGGGCACTTCACCAGAGCACCAGGAGTTCTTGAAGATCCATGCCAGGGGCTGAGCTATGATGCTAGCCAGCTCCTTGAGTACCCTGGGGTGTAAACTGTCAGGGCTGGCTGACTTGAAGGTATTCAGCCTCTCAAGGTGTCCTTCATGAGGTCAGCATTGATGGAGGATAAAGAATCTTCCTCACTTGGGCTCCCCTGTCCAGTAATGGGCAGGGGTGTCCCATGGGACTGGTGAAAGACTGACGCAAAGTACCCATTTAGTAAATTGGCTTTTTCCTGGGCGTTGGTTGTCAGTTGTCCCATCTGGTTTAGCAGGGGTCCAATGTTGCCTCTGCTTTTCCTCCAGCTCCCCACGTATCTGAAAAAGGACTTTTTATTGTCCTTGATACTTGTAGCTAGTTGGTGTTCCATCTCAGCCTTGGCTTTCCTGGTTTGCTCCCTGCAGGTCCAGACCAGAGCAGAATATTCCTCCTTGGTGGTGGTTCCAGTCCTCCATTCTTTGTAGGTCTTTCTTCTTAGAGGCAGGAGACCTGCTAGTTCCCTGGAGAGCCAAGGCGGCTGCTGTGCCCTTTTGCTGCCTTTCCTCCAAGATGGAATAGACTTTGCTTGTGCATCCAGGATCGCTCCTTTGAGGAGCAACCACTCATCCTGAACTCCCCTCCCCTTTGGGTCTTGGCTCTTTAAGACCTCACTGACAAACCTCCTGAGCTTGTCCAAGTCAGCTTTCCTGAAGTCAAGGACTTCTGTATTGCTGACTTGCCAGCTTTATGGCGGATGGTGAAGGTGATCAGCTCATGGTCACTGTCACCCAGCTTCCCATCGATCGTTAGGTCACTGATTAGGTCATCCCCGGTTACCAGAACCAGGTCAAGCAGCGCTTTACCTCTCGTCAGCCCGTAGACTTCTTGTGTCAGAGCTCATCCATGCACAAGAGAAAGCTTTGCAACTGTTCGGATTTGGCTGAGCACTCTTCCCACGAGATGTCTGGGTAGTTGAAGTCTCCCATGACAATCATGCACTGGGAGTGTGCATCCTCAGCCAATTCCCTGGTGAACTCCTGGTCAAGGTCTTGATCCTGGGCAGGAGGTCTGTAGTAGACTCCCATCATTGTGTCCCCTGTACCATGTTCCCCACAGATTTTAACCCAGAGTGTCTCCAGTTGTCCACCCTGGGTGCCAATGTCGGCTTGCAGGAATGTGTAGCTTTCCTTGGTATAGAGAGCTATACCCCTGCCCCTTTTGTCCACTTGATCCCTCCTGTACAGGGTATAGTCGTCTATACCTGTGGCCCAGTCATGCGTGGAGTCCCACCAGGTCTCTGTTATCCCTACGACATCATAATTATTTGTGTTAAGCACGAGAACCAGTTCCTCCTGTTTATTCCCCAGGCTCCTGGCATTTGTGTACAGGCATGCAAGTGTCCCTTTGGAATGATGAACATTGCAGATGTCCTTCAACATCATGAAATGATGACAGTGTGGCAGTGGCTCACAGTTTGGTTCGAAATGATAGGCGATTGACTGTCTGAGAGATAGCAGAAGTAGTTGGAATTTCTGTTGGTTCATGTCATTCAATTCTAACCGGAGGTTTGGGAATGAAACAACCAGAAAAGTGGGTGTCCGACTCCTGGATACTTCACCACAACAATGTACCTGCCCACTCAGCACAGCTTGTGAAGCAATTTTTAGCCAACTTTTAGCCAAACACTGTGTCCCACAAGTGCTGCAGCCTCCTTATTTACCTGATATGGCCCCATGCAACGTTTTTCTCTTCCCTCAACTAAAGAAAACCTTGAGAAGAAGATTTTGTGATGTGGAAACCATAAAACAAAATGTGACTGAGCAGCTTTTAGCGATTCCACAAATTGCTTATCAGAGGTGTGTCCAACAATGGCAGAAATGTGAGTTGTGTATGGCTGCAGAAGGAGCATACTACAAAGGAGATTAAGCCAAAACCCCTGTAAATAAAATATTTTGTTTCCTACAGCATCAGTCTTGATACTTTTTTAACAGACTTCATATATTTGAAATCCCCATACTGGATTATAGAGGCAACTCTTATAACGTGGTAGGTAATCAGTCCTATGCTTCAGATTTCTTCGTGGTTGCCTGGAGAAGCTAGGGAGGATTTTCACCCCTCTTCCCTCTCAAGAATACTGTTGGCTTCTGCTTTGATTTCCACACCTTACCTTGTCCTGAAGCAGTGGGATGTTGGTCACAATTAAGGATGTGGATTTTGGCTGGGGTACGTTGATCCTCCATCTGTTGCTTAAAAAAAGCAAAACAAGAACAACAGCTCCCCCACTCCAAAAAACTCCCACAAAAAACCAAAACCCCCCAAACAAACCAGAGGTTCTTGGATAGATGGTCTTGCCCTTCTGCTCAGGGTCATATCAGTTGTCAAATATGGGCTCAGAGAGGAATTTTCCCCTTAGACTGGTATGGACTCTGGAGAGTTTTGCCTGGGGTCTAGTTCTTTTTCTTAGCATCTTCTGAGCATATGTTAACTAGTTGCTTCCCTGTAATAGCAGGGGCAATGCTTTTCTCCTCTGCTTTTACTTCTGGCCTGTCTGTGGGGTGTTCTTGGTGTTTTGTGAACTGCAACCTTTTGCATGAGGGCTTGTAGACGTTATTTGGAGGAGTTCTTGGATAAATGATTGCCTGCAAATGCAGGAGATGGCACTCTGGCTCAGGAGACTGCTTCCCTATCTATAGTTCTATGAGTATGAGAATAAGAAAGCATTGTTAGATTTTAACTCACAAGCCATACCAGGTTTACCAGCTGTGACCAGTTTGGAATTAATGCAGACAGTATTTTAAAGAAGAAAGAAATGGAGACAGTGGTGTATTTCCAGATACAAGGATATATTTGAAGGCTCAGGGTGTTTGCCATGTAAACACACTGTAAATTTGCAGGTACCACCCTGTAATACATGCACCTTGCAAAATTCCCATAGCATGAAGGAATAAAGTAAAAATAATTGCACTGTACAGCACAATTCTAAGCTATAACAATAGTGAGTTGAAAAAAGAATATGAAATCCTGAAAAAGCAATGAGATGCTTAAAACTGAAGAAATAATGAGCAGGTTGGCCAAAGTTACAATTTTGGTGTCTTACATGCCAACGGTAGATTTTTGTTTTGGCAAGTGCTGCTGGTTGACAAAAGCTATAGAGTTGTGTACATTCAATACCCATTTTGTAGGTACAGTTTTACCCAGTTACCTTTTGCTATCTGTTTGGCTCCTGAAAGGGTATCAAGAAGTGATGCAGCAGACACCTGCAGGGCTGGAGGGTGTTGAATGCTGTACCACTGTGGTAAATACCAGACAAAACCGGAGAATTATGGACAGGTGTCCTAAAACAAATCTGGGGCTTAATAAAAACAAATGCAAAGTAACTCTGACAGATAAAATATTTTGAAAGTCCAGCTCCTGGGAACTTAATGCAGCATGGCCCTTAATGTTATGTCAGTGATCTGCAGGACTGAGTTGCTAAGATTCCTGGAAATGGTTACTTATCTGGGTAAGCGTATTTTGAACATATCAACAACAAGACCTTCAGGACAACTGTTGGGAAAAAACTGAGTTTGCCTGCATGCCAATACATGGAATGGCATGTAAGCAATTCTCTCAGATATTTATAAGGTCACCAGTGCTGACCGGCTTGAATGTCAAAGAACCAGTTACTGTGTCCATGGATGCTATTCTCACAGAATTAGGAGCTATATTGCTGCAAAAGAAGGGTCCTATTGTTTATGCTTTTAAAATTCTGACAATAACAATAGGAGTATATCCAAAGTGAAAAAGAAATGCTAGTAATAGTGTTTGGCTGCATGAGATTTCATCAGTTTATATATATGAGAAAACAGTTGTTGAAACAAACCTCTTGAAACTGTTTTTAGAAGCCGTTTGTCCTATGTGCTAAGAAGGTATCAAAGATGGTTCCTCATATTCCCAAAACATAAACTGAATATTCTTTGCAGACCAGGAAAAGAGTTAGCAATTCCTGATGCTTTATTCAGAAAACTTGTGTTGAATGATGGTGGAAATTCTGGGGAAGCTGATGCTGCAGTACACTTCATGAGGTCCTGTTTGCCAAGATCAGGACAGACACAGAAGGATTTTCAACAGCTCCTGTAAATGGTATGATACTCTGCACCTTAGGACAAAATATCTTGCCAGATATTTTGAAAAGATGATCAGACAAGAGACCTGAAGTCCTAAAGGATACTTGCACTTCATGGTCCTAGAGAGAGGAACAGAGTATGGATTTTCTGGTACTTTGATTCTGTCACTCTCTTTAAAGACAAGTTTCAGGACTGAGATCTTAATCACTGTTGATGAGTAATTTGAGAGCAAAACTATGTAAAAGGAGAGTGAAATGCTGCTTATTGGCCAGGCATGTGTAGTCAACCTGAAGATATGGTACAGTCCTTTGAGATGTGTCCAACTGACCTGTTTTGGTTTCAAAGAACATATTATTTTAACTTGTTTCATTGCTGTTCAAAATAGGTAAAAGTGTTCCTGCTTCAAGACAGAGCAAGTGTCCATCATTGGACAGTGTACATCTATATTTTCAAGGCATGGCATACCTGAAGACATTTAGTGACAACGGACTGCCATTTTGCTCCAGTGATTCTAAAACTTTTCCTGAGCAATGAGAAGAACATAGTCTGTTTGTTCCATAATTGAAGGGAATGGCAGAGAGCAGTTCAAACTGTAAAAATTATTCTTAAACTTTAACTTGGATAACAAAGATCTCTGCTTACCATGGTGGCTTACAGGAACACACCTATGGAAGGTATGGCATCACCTTCTTGACTCCTCATGGTAAGATGTGTAAAGAATATATTGCAACCCAAGTTGGTGCAAGGGTACATATAAACTGACTTAAAACTGAGACGAACAAAGACATGAGAAAGGTATGAAGGCATTTTCATCCTCTGAAAATGGAGAGACTGTTTTGGCTATCAAGAAGAGATACCAGCAAAGCTCATTCTCACCACATGCTGCCCTGAGATCTTATACTGGAGAGACAGAGGAAAGAGAGAGTAACAGAAGGGATCTGAAAAACACTAAAAACTGTCCATAAAGGGAATAAAGTAGGGGAACAAATCGAACCTGTATCACCATAGAAATCAGAAATGCAAGAAGTATCAGATCAGGCCCATTGAACACATTAAATTTCAAATATAAAGGAAGTTGACACTGATATTTCTGTTACCACCTGTAAAGGCAGATAAGATAACCTGCCTGAAGTAGAGGGAGAACTGGCCTCAGTGTGGTCCTTGCAGGCAAGACAATCAGCTGACTGTCAAAACCCTATATTTGGCAGCTCTGGCTGACCTGCCAGGCTTAGGGGATCAGAGGCTGGCTGGGGATGTTAAACCCCACACTTGCAGGGTTTTCATAAATTGATTGGGCTCATCACTGCAACAAGTAAAACTGCATGTGCAACTTGTGCTTTTCTGACATCCTTCGGCATGGGGACCTTGGGGTTGGTGAGAGACTCCTTGTTCCTGGGGTCCTTGGGCACCAGGAATGTTAAAACAGTATGTGTAGCTGGATAACACACAGTTTTTAAGGGTCCTGGTGCACTGCTATCCCAGAATTAGGGAACCTCTTCCTTATCCCGGGTACCCCATGCTCTGAGGGTGTCATAAAACTACGCAAGCAGCTCAGCTGCACATGAAGTTTTGAAAGGGCTGGATGGAGTGCAGTAGTCCTGGGATGGGGGAGATGCTCCCTGATTTCAGGCTTGAAGTGCACCCCTGTCTACCTCTGAGAATCTGGCTGAGGTACAGGGGCCATGAACTAATGCAGGGTGCTGCACTTTGGGAGAAAGCACAGAGTCCAGTACCAGGCGGCGCAGTACTGAGTCCAGTACTGGGCACCGCACTTCAAAAGGGATGTGGCCAGCCTGGAGAGGGTTCAGAGGAGGGCCACCCACTTGGTGAGAGGGCAGCAGGACAGGCCCTACGAGGAGAGACTGAAGGACCTGAACCTGTTCAGCCTCGGCAAGAGGAGGCTGAGGGGGAACCTGGTGGCTGCCTACAAGCTCATCAGGGGAGATCAACAGCAAATAGGCAGAGCTCTTTTCTCCCCAGCACCACCTGGGGTGACGAGGAACAATGGTAATGAGCTGATGGAGAATAGGTTTAGGTTGGAGATCAGAAGGCAATATTTTACAGTTAGGGTGGCCAAAATCTGGAACCAACTTCCCAGGGAAGTGGTCCTCGCCCCTACCTTGGGCATATTCAAGAGGAGTTTGGATGATCACCTGTCTGGGGTCTTGTGAACCCAGCATTCATTCCTGCCTGTGGCAGGGGGGCAGGCTAGATGATCTGTTCAGGTCCCTCCTGACTATGAAACTATGAAACTAGTTCTGCCCCCAGTCTGATTGGGTAGGGGGCAGCTGTGTCTTGGACCCTAGGACTGTCCCATGCCAGATCTCAATACTCAGCTGAGCAGTGGGATCTGTCTTAGGCCAGCCCCATCCTGCCATAAAGATGTTGCACATTACATGTGTAAAAACTCTGTGGCTCATTTACTGTATTATCCTGCCATAAATTGACTTGAATGTGTGGTCGGGTTACTATTTAAGGCATAATTAACAGGTTAATCCCCTACTAAATGTAACTTGTGCCAGGGGCCCTGAAGTCACTTAATGTGACTTCCATTTTTTGGGGGGGGCGAGAGGTGGGCCACTCTATTTTCCCTAAAGTTATTACTTGTACTTCAGTGCAAGCACTTGCATATTAAGTAAAGTGAATCTGCTTTCAAATTTACATTCCAAAAAGAACAGAAATCCATGAAATAGCACAGTTATATTAGAAGAAAAATCTGCACTCAACGTGCATGCATGTGGGCGCGCACATGCACGCACACACATACACATACACACACATGTAGAGTGAAGCTATGCATTAAGCCTTGCAAATCAAATTAAAGAAATAATAAAAAGGGTGCTCAAATGGAGTCAGGTGTCTTAAAGGGTCATCTTGGAGTTTGTGTCATGAACTGTCTGCCAGTAGTTTTCAATATTTGGTCAATAGTGAAATAAATTCAATAAACAATTATTGGTCTGCAGCTCATTAACAAGAACTTCTTAGCATGAAAATATTTAAAGCTAATGCTGTTCTGTTTAGTTTTAATTGGACACATAAGTACAAACCTACCATGTGACCTGATAGGATAAATAGAACTCATGGATTCAAATTTTCAATATGAATATTCGTGTTTACATAGAACTTGCTCTCCATGACTATCCTACCAGAGCTGTTAATACTTTACTATTTGTTTGACTGCTCATGCCAGCAAACTCATTTACTAGAACATCCATAAAAAGCAACTGCAGGAGGGATGCGCTCACGGTGGAAGTGAATTCAGACACTGTAGCAAAAATCTATCCAAACTCTGTATTCATCCAGCTATAGGACGGCTCCTGAACATATATGTAATCAATTTTGTTTGCCAGATGGAGCCCCTGTCTTTCAAAATGATGATAGTTGCTAGTCACTTCTGAAAATCTAAGCTTATGTGCTTGGAGGCAGGACAGTCTGTGGAAGATGGGCTGATGAGTAGCCTCCACTTGCACTCTGCTCACCCTACATGAGGTCTTGCAGGATCTGACCTTCATTATTTGGTCCCATGTTATGCCTTTTTGGGAACACTCAAAAAAGTTTAAGTAACCTTTGGAGTTGGTGTGGATGTCTTAATTGGAGAGTAAGTTGCCTTGCTTTGCTGTACCTTAATTTTCCCTAGAGGAAAATTACCTCCTCCCTGAATGAGAACATCTACTTGGGAGAATAACCACATTAACTTATATGCCTTAGCTTTATATCTTTAGTTGGCCAACCTTTAACTTTTCTTGAGCATCCTGCATACACGTGGGCAGTTCCTTTCAAGAACATCTCTTCAGGCTTCAGAGATCCAATTTCAGGATTAAGGCTCCCAGATAAATTTGGTGTAGTAGTGAAATATGTATTACCCCAGAGCTTCCTTTGACTCCAAGAATCAAACCTGCCAAATAATGTTCTTGCATTAACTAGCACCATGCCACATCTGTTGGGAGGAAGATTGGTCACACCTCCTTTGCTAGTTGTGTGCTGCCATCCAGTGGCATTTCTCACCGTCTTTATTAACGGTTTGTATTATGAACTCCACAGCTGTGTCCTGAAAAATCCTGTTGTGTTACACACAACAGAATCATAGTTTTAAACAAGACTTATATTTTATCAAAGTCTGTATGCTGTTTGTTTCAAAGCAGAAGCAGAGTATAACAATGGAGGTGAAACAGGAATGGCTTTAAAGCAACTTAAGGCAGAAGTGCACTTGTTCCTCTTATAAGAATGCATCAGTAAGAGAAGAAGCTATAGGGCCATAATTTGGGTGGTGCAACTGTACTGGTAGGTACATGGTAGCATGAACCATATGTGAATTTCTCAATATCTTTGGATGTGTAGTTTGGTTTTCTTCTGTGATGTGGTAGGTACTGGGGTACTGTGCCCCTGATGAATTTCACTCAAAATGGGCAAGCAGATGGCTATGTCTCCATTTTATTACAAGGGGATTTAAGTAGCTGCCTCTACATTTATAGTCAGCAAAGCAAAACTGAACCTCAGTAAAATAAACTAAGTACAGTTGCATATTCAGAAGCTAATTTCACTTAACATTAAATGACTTGCTGGACAGGCGTTCCTAGAAAAGGAAAAAATCAGGGTAGACCCTCTGTTACATTCATGGCTACAGGAGGAACTGTCTGAATGCAGCCACAGTTTACTTAGTATCAGATCCTGCATTCCTCATTTAAATGACAGTATTCCTGAAATCAGGAGTCTGGAGCAGGGAGGGGGAAGAGGAATGAAAAGAGAAGAAGGAATTGTTCAACATGTATAACTGTTTTTCAGAAAATATGAGCCAAATTCTGTCTTGGACTATACCACCAGCACATTTAACCTGCGAAACATACTTTACTTTCCCTGTGGACAAATGGGTAGCAATATGAGGCAAAATTCCAATTCTTCTGGCTTTTTGTGCATTTTCCTCATTTCACTGATTGTGAATACTTTTCTACGATTCTTTCCATTAATAACTAAATCCCTTGCTCACCCATGTCAAGGCGCAATTACAGTGACATTGCATAAAACAACATTATTCTTACCCAGTGATTTCTGTCATATTCCCCCTCCACCCCGAGCTTATAGTTGGAGCAATGATTTTTTCTACCTTCCTTCACAACAAACTTGGGTCACCACCATCTTTCTGCCTCTGATGTCAATACCAGAGTAAAGTTGCTACAGTCAGAACTTGGTACTGTATTTACTGAAATCCAAGACAAGGTGTTTTTTCCCTATTTAACACTGGGGAGAAAAGTCCCTCATCTTGGATTTGAATACAGGGTGGGGGCAGAACCTGGCCTGCAGTTGGGGTTGGAGCCACAGTAGTCACCTGCCTCCCACAGCCTCTACCTCTGCCCCTTCTGCCTCCCCCTCCTCCTGATCCCACCCTACCACTGCTTACCCCTCAGTCCCATTCTGGCCCATGGCAGCAGCTCCAGCTTCAGCTCGGGCTCTGGGTATCCTTTAAAGACCCTTTCTCAGTCTCCAGAGTTAGGAGAATAAGCATCTATATATGTGCCGAAGGGAATTAGGACAAACATGCAGTCTGCATGTCAAAGTACTCTGTCTGCTACTCGTACTGCAATGGAAGGTGGCATAATTATGATGATTATGATGACTCAAAGGAAAAGAAAGAACTTCACAGCAGCTTGTTTCAAATGACAAAGGATGCAGCCCTCAAACAACTTGAAATTTTCTGAAGAACCCAGTGGGTAGCTACAACTTGGAGGCATGAAGGAGATGGGGTTACTAACCTCACAATAGGTGAGAGGCTCCATACCAGCTATGAACTGACTGCCCAAAGGAGTTTTCCATCTATTGACTTCTCTGTGAAATCCTATGAAATATGAGCTTTCATTTCTACCCAGGAGAACTTTTACAATCTTTTCTCCAGTGCCTTATGAAGGGTGTTCGTGCCTGAAAGCTTGCAATTAAAGATTTTTTTTTTTCAAAAATCTTGTTGGTCTAATAAAAGGTATCATCTCTACTACGAGTCCTGATTGCTTTTTCATTTTTATGGTCACTCTGCTAATTGAGAAAAAGCTTTTTGAATTATTAATTTGTTTCTTTGGAGTGGTGTGAAGGAATCTGCTGCTTGACTTCTGTCTGCTTTTTTGATGATGAATGAAATGTCCAATAGAGTCATCATAGCCTCACAAAGCCAGGAACAGGTTGATGGAACCCTGATGACTTCTTTAAAGACTTGCCACTGAACGTCTGTTGACCATGCAGAACTCTCCTTTCCCACAGTGACTTGGTCTTTTTTCTTTAGTGCTTTGTTCTTCATTTGCTTGGGTCCTGTGTTTTGATGGGTGCTTTTTATTATTATTTTCCTCTTCCTTTGAAACTTCCCCTTTTTTTGATCTGAACATCCATATACATCTTTCTCTCTTCAGTCCCTAACACATTGTCATTGGTGGTTTGTAGAGAAAAACTGACATTGTTAAAAATGGGACTGGAATAAATCCTGCTTTTCCTTCTCTTGTGGCATCGGAAAACAAAATTACAAACTAAGAATTCTATAGTTTTAGGTTACACAAATCCAGAGTGACTTGTAAAGGCATGTGAGGAGTCTTTTTCTTGGTCTTTTTCTCTGCTTGCCTATGAAATGCCAACAGGGGGAGTTTCAGGTCTGTTTCAGATCTATAGTGCTATAGGGTCCTTTCCTTTCATGGTATTGATCACGAGGGAGACAAGTTATTGAAATTAAAAATATGCTAATAATTCTTAACATCTCCTGCACCCAGTACATTTTGTAAATTTTCCTCAGATTGAAGAATCTATTGTTTAAACTTTTTAAAGATATCAAGTGATGGAATTGTTTTCTACAAGGCTCCACTGAAGTGGAAGAAAACTTTTCCCCTGAAGTAAGTCACATTCTTTTTTTTTAATATAACATCTGACACCCTCTCTTCCCCTTGCTCTCCCTACCCCCCCCCCCCCCCCCCCAACCAACTCCCCTCCCCCCCCCCCCCCCCCCCCCCCCCCACACACACACCTAAACTCAGGTGATTTAAGCAAAATGAACCTTTTGTCTTAGTTCTGTATTACATAAAATCTGAATGATGTTGTACACCCAGACCTATACCAGCACATTCATAACTCAACAGCCAAGAACTCTAGAGCAATAACCTAAAAAGGGAGAGCCTGTTCTGGAGAAGGCAGGAAAATTGTACAAAATAGGTCTCTGTTCTTGGAAGTGGAAAACAAACCATGAGTATTTTTATCCCTTTATTGATTGGATAAGATATGATAGGTTAGGATAGGATAGGCTAGGATATATATGCAATAAAACAACAAGTCTGTCAATTCCTCACCAAAAACTATGACTTCCTTCGCTGCAAGTCCCACAATTTTGGAATTCATTTTGCTTATTTGCCGTTTGCTGTTACCTTTTCAGGGTTTCCATTTAGAACGAATCATCCTCTGCTGTGTGATACCGGTGGCTTAGTCACTGTCAACAGAGCCATATTCTCACTGCTTCTAACCGGTGGCGATGTGTAGGAGGTGCACGGGACTGCATGTGCACCCCCTGCAAGCGCTGATGCACCCCATGACAGCAGCATTCCCCGCTTAGGTGATAGGCAGGCAAGAGCGTTGGTGCCCCCCCGAGAGCATTGGCTGGGATGTGGGGGCACCAGAAGAAGCGATCCCTGTTGTCCCCCGTGGCTGATCATGCCAAACAGTGAGGGTGTTCCTTCATGGCCGATTGCACCGGTTCAGAAGTGTCCCCCCCGGTCACTGCGATTGGCTGCGGGGGGACACCCCTGGTTGCTGACTGGCCCCTGGGGACACAAGTGCCCCCCTGACTCAGGAGGCACCAGTTGCCCATGCTTCTAACCTCAAACATTCAAAAATGATGAGTTGTATGTTTAAAATAATGCGATTTCTGGGTTACCATATGTCCAGGTTTTCCCGGACATGTCCTCTTTTTTGGCCCCCTGTCCTTGTGTCCAGGTGGGTTTTTAAAATGAGAGCAAATATCCGGGTTTTTGCTCTTCCTCTGCTCTCCTGGGCTGGTTGCTTGTAGCTGAGAGCAGCAGGCAAGGTGATTGGCTGTTGGAGGTCACATGCTCCCTGTGGGGGCCCCAGGAAACCACTCCCAGATAAAGAGACTCTGTGTGTGTGTGTGTGTGTGTATGCACGTGTGCAATGTGGGAGCTGCTTGGGCAGCAGGGCTGGGGGGGCAGGGTTCTGTGGGTGAGGAGTGAGGGGTACCAGCAGGGTTGAAGGGCAGGGGGCTGTGGGTCAGGAGTGAGGGCACCAGCAGTGCTGGAAGGGAAGGGGGTTATGGGTTGGGAGTGAAGGGGCCTGGCAGGGTGGGCGGGGGGTGGGGGCTGTGGCTTAGTAGTGAGGGGCAGAGGCAGGGCACAGGAATATCACTGCCCCCCCAATCATATGCCCCTCCCCCTCTCTTCCTCCCCTCCCTGGTCCTGCTCACAGGTGTCTTCTTTTTTGATACTGGAAATATGGTAACCCTAATACCATAATAAATCGACTAATAAATTTAAGCTTTTTTGTGCTTTTCATATTTTAAGCATCTAGAATTTTACTTATTCTCTATAACACAAGCGCCTTTTTCTTCACAAAAAAAAAACTAAATGGAAAACTGATTTTTATGGGGATCAGTTGATTCCTTAATTAAAAATATGAAATAATGACTCTTAGAAATAGAATTAAGAGTCGACATAGGTCTCTTACTTGATAATCACATGCATTCTCTTTCTACCACATCTCATTCCTTACTTCAGAATGAAAGCTGCTTTCAATTGGGGCATTTCAACTGACAGAGCCCAGGGTCAGGATTTAATCAGCAGAGGCCACCATGAAACAAGCTTCCACTAGAGATTAGACTAAATCTTACCTCCTTCAGGGTACACTGCAAGATCTTCATTTCTACACAGAAGGGTTGGGGACAAGTTTAAAGGATGAGAACGGTCTTTGAGCTCCACTTAGAATCTGACTTTTTTGATAAGGAGCTATGCCAGAGAACTAAGCTCTGTCTCTCTCTCTTTTTTTTAAGTGTATACTAGTGTGTGCACATTTCAGATCTGTGGCTCACAATTTGTATCTACAGGAGTTGCAACCATTTCATTATGCTAGTGACATGGCAATTTGTTAAGAGGCTTTAAATTTTTTAGGTATCAAGAAATTGGTGGGTTCCTTGCTGGAAAAGATTAAGTTTATGTTCTTGTCAGTGTGAAAGGAAATCAAATTACTGCTGTGTGCAGTAAGATGTTTAGTTTGATTTGACTTAATTATGCTGGATAGATAACCACTGTGTCATGGCATCATGGCATCCATGTAGTTGTAGCAACGCTATACAATTCAAGTGACCCATTCCTCTGACTCATCTACATCAAGCATGTGGCAGTGGCACAGATTGCCCCCTAACCCTACCTCCAGCTCCTTTTGTGGTCTGCCCATGCACTCTTCTACCAGCCTACACCTAGTAGGCTCAAGTGGGAATTAAGGGCAGCCCTGGATCAGCCATGCTGGAACTGAAAGAAGTGAGGAGATGTACACAAATGTGGAGTCAGGCTGAGCATGAAGTCCAGATTCAGAACAGTCTCTGCAGCCAGCCTATATATGAACTGGGTCTGCCAGTATCTAGAGTCGAAGCCTTAAGCCTTTTCAATGAAGGCAGGGGAGCTCAGTTAAATAGAACAGATTATCAAATTTTGAAGTGGATTGGAGGTCAAATAGGAGGTATAAGCTACAAGAACTAGCACTATGTGAAAACATATATAAAAAGGAGTCTTACTAGTATCTTTTTGGGAGGTATCTTCTAACAGATGGAGAACACCTTTTTAAAAAAACCCTGAGAATCTGGACAGCAGTAATCCAGTAGCCACAGATGAATGGTGGCCCAAGATGTTCTATTTCAGACCTGAGGTAGCGTGTTCAAGAGGATGCAGAGTAAAACTGAAAAGTGTTTATATGGTTTTAAGGGACAGGAGATAAAAAATGACTTAATACTGTAACATCACGAGCATGGGATTTACAGTCTATTATATGTGTTGTTCTGTTTATGATATCTTTAAATATTTAATCTTAGAAATGTTCCCCAGTTTTTTTTCTGGCCCAAGCATAATGATCCTGAACAAGTAATACCCTGCAAGCAGCATCATACTTCATTCTTCTTGTCAACCTTGGGAAATTAAAACAGTAGAGCCCACATCAGAAAGTCATGAGAGTCTAGCGTTGCATGAGACCTATGGGTTGAAATGGACTTCCACACTGCAGATCTTGTGTCTTTTGTGCTGAATAGTGTTTGGAGATTTTCTTTTTTTTAACACCAAAAAATCTGAAATAGCTGTAGAATTATTCAGCGGAACTAAGGACATGTCTACACATCAGCGTATGCTAACGTTGCTATGGCACCATGCTTTAGTACTTCTTTTTGGATTAAAGTACTAAAGCACAGCACATTATGGATGGTTACTGTGCCGTGCACATAGCGCATAGTTAGGTTTTGTCGCTACATTGGTGTAGTAGCGTACCAGACTGGGGGATTGCGCTGTTATGGCAATGTAGGTGCCGATCACGTGTAGACCCACGTGATCACTACATTGCCATAGGGTGATGTGTAGACATGCCCTAAAGCCTCAAAGCACTGCTTAACTTTATTTTGAATACATAGGTTTATAAAACATGGGGGCCATACTGTTTTGCTTTGTTTAACAAAGCAGGTGAAAATATATTGCTCCTATGTGCAGGAGAACAAAATCTATGGGACTGAACAGGAAACACTGGTTAGGCCAGCCCAGTTGAGCTTAACTGAAATGTTCTACTGTCTTTCAACTTGCCTGTAACTATTAGAACAGATATATACATGTGAAAACTTGTACATCAACGTGTTGCTTTTGGGAAAGCAAAACACAAACATGCTCACATTTCTGAGGAGCTGAAACCACTTTTTTTCTACAGTAGACTGTCGTTTCCTGTACCTCTTAAGTACTATGAATGGTGAAACATTGGTGAAACTAATTCTTAAAAATATCCTTTAAAATGTGTAATACTTAAGGGCATGTTTTCAGAAATTTACCTTCCACCCCAGGATAAAGGCATATTAGTAATGGTTCTTCTATGTTCCCTGAATTTTATTAAGGTGTTTTTCTTCTAAATGACAAAACAAAAGTGTAATTAACTTTAGTCCTTAACTGCTTTATTTACAATGCTTGAATAAATGTATTTACAGACTGTTTTTTTAAAAACAGGGATTAACAGCATGCATGATTAAAACAAAGTTTTGTCTTGCTCTGCTAGGTTACAGCTTGAGTTTTTGTATCCCCACTTACCAAATCACACTTTTGTAAAGGCCGTCAATGGATTTAATGGCCCAGGACAGCTCTTCCAGGACTAGATTAGAGCAGTTAGCACTGTTAGAGCTCCCCAAAGAATGCAATTTTAAGTTTGGTGTCCAAATAAAAAAAATCAGAAGTTTCAGTTTGACTGGTTTGACCAAATGCTTTTTTTCTTTTTAATTTCAGATGAAATGTTCTGCTTTAATTTGGGAATATTTTACCCCACCCCTTCTTTTTTCTTTTTAAATTATTTTTTAAGCCAAAAAAAGCCATGTTTTAAATGTATAAATATAAATATTTCACATTAAAAATGTTGAAATGAAAAATTTTGGCATTTTTGAAACATTGAAAATGTCAAACTGAAATGTTTTACCATGAAAATGTTTTCTTTATGCTTCCTGGCTTAAACTGTGTACTAAAATTTGCAAATAGATCTGCTCCATCTGAAACAGCATCTTTACAGAAGAGTGCAATTTGTCCAATCCCCCCCAAAACAAAACAAATGACGTCTCCCCTACAGTTAGCCCTAATCCTGATTAGTAAAGACTTTAGTGTCAAATGGAAAGTGTGCATGCATAGTTTGAGCATTATAAATGTATACATCTGCAGTTCAGCACCGGCACCTATTTTATCTAAGTTGATGTAAAAGAAAAGTGAAAAAACCACAAACTTTTTGGGCCTTGATCAACTATCTACTTTGTTCAATCAAACTTTAATGTCTGTAATTATGAATGCTTCAGATCTTAATCAACATCAACATAGCATAAATGATGAACGTATATACCTAACCGTATGCATACTAGGCCTATGTGAAGCAGCAAGTATTTGATTTGGATTCGGATTCGGCCAATTCGAAAGGACAATGATTCGATTCAGTGATTCAAGTCACTGTCCCAATTCTATTTGGCCAAATCAGATTCAAAGATTCATCGCTGATTTGGAGATTTATCCATAGACTAAACAGGCAGCAGTCCTCAACCACACTGGACACAGGTGTCTCCAGCTGGTAAGTCTGTAGTGGTGGGAAGAGGGGGGAAGGAAGGGGTGTGGGGGGGGCAGATCAACACTGTTACAGTGATGGGGGGATTGGGGCAGTGGGGGTGTGGGACTCAGGGAGGGGGCTCCTGCCACTGCACACTGCCATGCTCTGCTGGTCTGGGAGGGCATGGGAGTGGACATGTGCCCCCAGATGTGCATGGGGAAGGCTGGGCTGCACTCTGGGAGCATGGCAGGAGGCTCTGGGAGCGGGGGCTATGCCCTCCCACTGCTTGTTCAGCCGGAGTGGTAGGGTGTGGGATGCGGGCACAGCAGTGCTGCGTGTCGGGGCTATGCCCTGCTGCTGCTTGCCCAGCCAGGGAGTGGGGCACAATGCAGGTGCGGCTCACTCCTGGAGTGCAGCCTGGCCCAGTCTGCCCCATGCAGATCTGGGAGGACACGCCTACTCCTGTGCCCTCCTGGACCAGTGATGCACAGCAGCGCACAGTGGCGGGAGCCCCCCTGCCCGAGTTCCGTGCCTCCCCACCCCAGCTGGACAGCTTGTCCCAACCCCAACCCCAATCTCTCCCTTGCTGTGGGGGCATTGATCTGCCCTGCCATGCCCCTTCCCTCCCCTCTCTGCCCACCACAACAGACTTACTAGCTAGAGGCAGATGTGTCCAGTGTGGTTGAGGACTCTTGCCTGTTTAGTCTATGGCCAAATCTCTGAATCAGTGATAAATCTTTTCCGAATCGATTCGGAGGCTTCCAATTTGATTCGGACCTTTTTATGGGTTTCCCGATTTGATTTGGATTTGGAGATTTGACTGCCGAATTGGGCCAATTCTCCTCCAAATCGAATCGGCTACTGAAGCTTCGCACAGCCCTAATGCATACCATTATGTGAACTGTGGAACAGGGCAGCTTTTGCTGCTTGGTTTAATTCTGTTTCAAATAACAATATAGCACCACAGAGCCATCTTACTGTACTAAGCAGTAAGCTGTCTTTTCTTAAAGACACAGTGGCAAGAGTTGTGCATACTATTTTATTTAAAAGATGTTCAGTCCATGGAAACACTGTTTTACTCCTCAGAAAGATTGTTTTATTTAAGGCTCATTCATGTCACATAACAGAAACATAGGCAAATACACAGTGATATTTTCCCCCCAATTAAAATGCTCTTCATAGCGACCACATTTTTATTACATTTTATATCAAATGCTTGTTTCCTTGCTACACTTGAGGTAAGTCTTTTACTTTTCTTGCAAGCAGGTCTATTCTTACTGGATAAGTACAGACAGTCAGCAAACCTGAGGCTGAATTGATTCGATCTTCACAGGTTAGTCTAAGCTGCATATATTGAACCAATAAACAAGTGAACACATTTACTTTTGATTCTGGAAATGCAGCCATATCCCTGCAGTGGTCCAGGCCAGAAGCTAGGTGCACTAGAACATACCTCCCTGCTTGGCTGGAGCAGACAGATCGGGCCAAACCTAGCCAGCCCACTCTATGAGGAGAAGTTTGCAGGAGAGGTGCAAAGCATCCTGGGATGCTGGGGGACTGTGACTTGACTTGAATCTGGAGGGGATCTGGAACAGAAGTTCAGTAAAACTATTTAACTTAAATCAGTTGAATCTGATACGACATCCATCCAGGTTTATTTTAAACTGGTTTCTGCCAGTTTGAAAGTAGTTTATGTGCACTGAACTTCTGTTGTGTTACAGATTTGATCTGGTTTTTGATCACTTATAGCAGTTTATGTTTAATTTCTGTCCCTAGCCAAGCAGTTTTGTATCTTTATATGGGAAGCATGCTGTTTATATACACATCCAACAGTTATCTATTGGTAATCTTGTATTTAAGATATGATCATGGTGTTCAACATTTGATTTGTGCCTTGCTCTGTCTGAGTTGTATTTTCTTGAGTTAAATATGGACAATATCTTGAACAATGCTGTAATAGTATTTTAGTATACGTTGCAACTACAGTTTACATAAAGCTCTGGATTCTCAGTATCTATCCTTGGAAGTTCATATAGTTGTCATAGGCAGGCAAGGTTCTTTGAGTAGAGGTGATATCTTTTATTAGACCAACTAAGTCTAACTGAGTTGGTCTAATAAAAGATATCACCTCTACCCAAAGAACCTTGCCTGCCTATGTCCTTAGACCAACATGGCTACAGCCAAAAACCCAGCATACAGTTGTCATGTCACAGACTGTCTGACAAACTAATTTGTAAGCTTCCAAAATGCATCTCTAGGACTATTTAGGGATAAACAGAACATGCATAATAGCCTGCATAACGTTTATGATCATGAAGTTATATGGTCTCAGTTCTGTTTTTTTTATGTCCTCCTTAATTGACCTTAAAGGTTAAAGCTCTTTCCCAGCTTTACTTTTTGCATTCCTAACCCCATTAGGTCTCTTCTTTGACCTCTGGTCCCTCTCAAATGTTCCCATCACCTCACTACCTTAGTTCTGTGATGCTTCCATAGGCCAGAAATAAGGAGGTTGTTGTCTTCCTCTGATTCTGTGCCTTCCTCCAGAGTCTGCACTGTAGGCTGATGTTGGCAGTAAGTAGATCTGCCCACTGTCCATAGAACATGCTAAAGGATTATACTTTCATGTGACCTGTGTCATGCAGAAGGCAGGGTAGATATATACCTTTATAGACTAACTCAATAAGATATATATCTAGAGGGAGAGGGAGAGCACAAGCTTTCATGAACGGAAGTTCACTTCATTGATGCTATGAAAGAATGTGCGGAAAGTAGAGTATAATGTGGAGTCACTGATTAGAATACAATAGGTAGGAAAGCAAGAGGAAAAGGGGAAGGGAGACAAGGAATGCTGAGAGGCATATAAGCAATGAACCCATGGGACCAAAGGGGTCACAAAAGCCAATCCAGGTAATGCGATAACAACCTGTAGTCCCTGTTTAAACCATACTTTGGGGCTGATTTCTTGTTTTGCAGTTTCCTGGTCAAACTGGTTTTTAATTTTTTTTTGTCATGAACTCAGGGCTCATTTAAGCAGGCTTAGTGGTATGTGGGCAGTCTGATTGTACAAGTGCTACAACTACTCATGATGGAATGTAATAAAAACTCAGTGGTACTTTGGATATGAGTAGGATATCAGACCTGGCCTTCTCTGGTGTAGAACAGGATGGTTACTATGACATTGTCAAAGAGATCATTTTTAAAACTTGCTGCTGTGATATCTGCTTGATATGGCACGTGGGCCTGAAACATCAGAAGAAAAACACATTTATAGTTTGAGAGTGATATTTGGAATCAATGTGGAGATTTTCAAACTGTGGTGTGTAGAAAGCTGGCTGATAAGATGCAATTAGCTCTGATAGTTTAATCACATTAAAAGGAGGTAAAAGGACTCTAACATTTCTTAATGTTTTCCAAGCAGGCAGTTGCTATAGTTGCATCAAATGATGCTGGGAAGTGTGGCTGGGGTAAGGGGATTATACAGTCATGGATTGGAGATGTCTATGAGTCAATCTCTAGTAAAATTCAGTCTACACCGAGAACGTCTGACAACCTGGCTACAGAGTATACTTCTGTTATTTTTTCCTCACAACTTGGCTTCCTTTTCCATGTTTTGGTCAGTGTGTCTCTTATTTAAACATTTTAAGAATGTATTTGTCACCTGGAAGGAGATCATTTAAAATGTTTTAGGTGCTAACTCTTTCAGATGGAGAGATACCATCTTTCATTCCTTGCAGTTTCTCTTGAAAGTTCCCTTGTGACAAAGTATGGAATGTAGGAATTGTTTTTCCTATTTCTCAGAATAATGTCATAGTTGCCTAATGGCTGAAAACTGACTGGCAACACCAATATTGTCACGTGCACAAAAGCCAGAACCCATACCAGTTAAGTATGTGATTGGCTTTTTGTTTGTTTTTGGCCAGTTTTCTCCCAATTTCTTATCTGCAGCAGACAAATGACTACTCCAGTAATTAACATGCAAAAGGAACCTGTAGACCTAACTGTATTATATAACTCTGAGGAGTTACAAACTTCAGCTACCTGACCATACATTCAGACCCTATGAGTCTGAACTGTGAAACTTGTTGGCATAAGGACATAGGCAGACAAGGTTCTTTGGGTAAATGTGATATCTTTTATTAGACTAACTAAATGTTGAAAAAATTGTTCTTTGCAAACTTTCAGCCACAAACACCCTTCTTCAGGTATAGGGAGGCTACACTAGCAGACTCTCTCTATGCCTGAAGAAGGGTATTTGTGCCTGAAAGCTTGCAAAGAACAATTTTTCCAACATTTAGTTAGTCTAATAAAAGATATCACATTTACTCAAAGAACCTTGTGTGCCTAATTCTTAAATCTGCTCTTGTTTGTTAATGACAGCACAAGGGGCTGTGCCAGGACCATTTGAAGGGCATTTTATACTCCTTGATAAAATGAGGTCACCTTTTTCTGAGGTCCTTCAAGTGAGATTTCACTAGAGCAGGAAGAGAAATAAACATTGAAATGTGATAACTTGTATTTTATGTGGATTATCCATGCTCAGAAGAGGAAGTAGTGATCTGAAAGCTACTTTGCATTCTAATACACCTGAAATGAGAAGAGAAAGAACTCAGTGAAAGCCATTAGAGACTTAATGACTACTAATCTGTCTAATGTAGAAGGCTCTCAGGTTCTGTGATCATGGGCAGTAGCAACAAAACCAAAAGATAAACATATTTTCTAAAAATAAATGAGAGTATTGTGTTGTTTTGCAAAATGTTCTCTTATGATTTTACCATTTTAATAGGATGCTGAATCTGTGAAAAAAAGGCTAAAAGCTAATACATTTATTTGAGATGTTTGGTTATTCCATAGTCTCTTTTAGCATCATAAACACTGTGGCAGTCTATAAAGTAACAAAGTAATTGTAAGAACTGCCCTGGATAGGGAAAGTCGAAAAGATATGCACCTGACTAATATTCTTAGTAGAAACTAATGGCAGATTGCCTCTTTATGTCAACAGAGACCACATAGTCCATAATAAAAAGTGGCATGCATGTATTTCTACAGATGCTCTTCAAATGTAAGAACTATATATCAAAACCTTATTTCCTAGTAATGAATTTTAAATGAGTGCCTAAGGGTATTGTGTCCCTGATGTTTCTACTTTTGCACACTGGGTGGGCTATGAAAGCTCCTAAAACCCTTCAAAGACAACTTTTTAAAACTAGATTTAACTGACCAAAACTTTTCATGAAAAATACCTGAAACAATTAGGAGAATGAAAGCTAGGAGGTCAGATTACTTGGCCCATGGCTGAGGATTTACATAAATAGGCCTAACCTTTGACTTGAAAATAAAAGGTAAGTACAGAGCTCTGACAGAACAGCAGGTCATTGGCATTTACTCTGCAAAGCACTGCCTCTGATGCTATGACAAAAATGCCAGGAATTCCACTGATCATTGTGTGCTGATAGAGCTCAAAGGTATGCAGTCAGGCTAACAGAAACCAAGTCTACCTGACTGATCGAAACTGCAGTACTCCCACGCATTTATAACTTGCGAACTGTGAGCGTGGGAAAGTGTTCAAGGCCTTGGAGAATGATTCCTTCTAAAAAAGTGAAAGATGCCTTCCCCAAAGGGTGATTTGTGAATTCTTGTGATCTGGGCAGTGTATAAAATAATTAATTAGAAAGTCCTCAAGTGAGCAGCATAGAAGCTTCTTCCAAAATATGGCTTTCTATTCAAGAATAATATTGAATTTACTAATAGAGATCAACTGAAAATTCAATATATTTCAGATCCTGGGGTTGTGTCAAAGTTTATCTATACTAAGTAGTAAGATTCAGTTGTGCAGCTGATTAACAGACTGTGATGAGGTGGTTGCCGCTAACATTATTTCTGTTCATTGAATTTAGGGAGTGACTTTAAAAGGTTAGAAAGTCTCCTCTTAGTGTACCACCTTTTTGCTGTTTTCCTGGTGACAGTTCATCTTTTTCTTTCAGATTGGTAAGCACAGAGCCAAACAAAACTACATTTTGCATTTTTATGTCTACTTCTAGAATAGTAACATAAAAATCTATGAAATAAATCCTGCATTTCTACAGTGAGAGGAGAAAAAAATCATAAAAACTGAAAAAATAAATGAAAAATGTTTTATGTTCATATGTTACAGGGAGATAGATTCAGTTTTTTATTATACTTCTAGGCACAAACATACATAAAATACCAGTTGGCTGTCTCAGACTTGTTTTTCTAATTAATCAAAAGTGATCCATTACAGAAAACCTCCAGGAATGTCAAAGATGGATCCTTTTGTCTGTACCATTTGACTCGCTTGCTGCAACAGAGAGCGAAGCTGTCAGTACCTGCCTAGTAAATTGTTGAAGGGTGGTTTAACTGGGCAGCCTGCCCCTTTATGGGCCAGGAAACCTGGGGCTAGCTAGTCCCTGTTCAATTAGCCCTTCCTGCTGTACCCCTGCAGGGAGGAAGCCTACCAACTGGGGGATGGTTGGGGAGGAGAGACTATGCCTTGAGGGAGCAAAAATGCTGGCTCAGACTAGGTGCTGTTTGCAGGGTCCAGCCTTCCAGAGCTGGTCCAGGTTGCTGCACCGATTAGCTCTCAGCAGCTGGCAGTAAGGCCGTGAGAAAGGCCATCCACTGCTGTGGGTGCATTCAGCCGAGGAGTCTGACATGGGTCTGCTTCATGCGTTCAGTGTGTGTAGCCAGTGGACCAGCTTTGTGTAAGGTCAGCCTCTGAGCAACACCACTGGTTCCCAGTGACAACAGCTTCTTAAAAGGTGTACCTAACTGCATCTTATGTCCCCAGTCAAATGTCATCGTAATACAAGCATCAATTAACATAATACAGAAGTTCTGGCATATGGAAACAGTATATTAACTAATAATGTTTAGTTATTGTGGCCTGTGCTGTTCTGTGGATTTGTTTCCCCTGAGTCGTCAGCACTACTGTTGCCATGTTACAATAAGCACATTAGTTCTCGCTGTCATGTCTTGGAGCCTGGTTATCTCAATATGCTGTAGCTGTTGCCTCTTGGAGGTCTCTGTGGACAAAACATTTAATCTGTTCCCTTCTGAGCTTTGAAAATTGTATCCCTAGAGTATGGGTGTTCACAGGGCTGTTCCATGTGATAACCCAACTGCTTGTTACCATTGTTTCCCACTGTAGCACAAAGCCAATTTTATGAAGTAGCATCTGCAGGGATCCCAGATCATTTCACTTCTTGTTTTATTTTATTTTTCCTTTTATCCCTCCTTAAGTGCCCCAAGACACTGACATAAGTTTCTAACAGTCTAGCCATTCCTGTGTAACAGAAAACTGAAAATGTCATCAGGTGAATACTTGGGTTTCACTAGAGCAATTTAATGATGCTAAGTCTGAATCTGCCTTTCTGTCACTTTTATTTTAACCCGGTTTTCCATCAAGCCATTGGACATGTAACTGTGGCAGTTACGTGTGTAATCCAACATTATGCTGCAACTGCTTAAACTTGTCTCTGCTATACTGAGGGCTAGGCTTGTCAGATGTGCCTGCATTTTTGGCCTGGATCTGGCTCCTCAGGGTTTACACTGCAAGGACCCCCACAGGGCAGACTTGGACTTGGCAGTGGTGGGGTGAGCAGTGACAAGGGTGGGGTGAATGGTAGTGTGGAGTTAATGCAGTTGTCACTTGCCCCCCTGCCACAGACACACATCTCCAATGGGACTTTGCACTTGGGAATTCAGTAGTAGTTCTTATTCCTGCTCCTCTTTGCCTCCAAATTCCTGGCCCCTCTGGGAGCTCCACGATCTGAGTGAAACAGCTCTGTGAGCCAGATCCATGCCATGGACTATATATTTGACACTTCTGCTGTAGCCCATGGTTAGTTGTTACCATGTCAATTATAGTGGATCTAGCAAAAATAGATTTAAGGTACACAGTCACCAATTCCACAGTCTTAATTACCATCCTGGTGCTTTTGAACTCACTACCTTGTAGTACTGATACCTTCTCTTTCAATTGATAATAGGGACTTGGAATACAGTATCTCAGCCACCAAATACTAAAACCCTTAATTCCTTTTTCTAGAGCAGAGGTTGGCAAAATAGGGCCCGCAGGCTGAATTTGGCCTGCCAAAGGATCTTATCCAGCCCACGGCAGGTCCCCTGGCCCTGCCCGGCCCAGGTGCAGGGGGCAGCCCAGGCTGTGGTGCATGCAGCCAGTCCTGCCACCTCGAGGCATGCAGCGGGGCTGGGGCAGCACAGCAGCTGTGCTCTGGCTCCTGGCAGCTCTGACAGCAGAGGCTCCTTTTGGAGCATCACCACTGCCACCAGACCTAGCCCTGCTGCCTGGGTACCTGGCCTGTCTGCCCTGCACGCACTCCCAGGGGCATCAGATGGAGTGGGTGGGTGGAGTCTCTATGGAGCCTAGCCAGTGACCCATGCAGGCGAGACACGTTCAGCCAGGTGGACAGAATGGGGCTGCGGGCAGATGGGGAGCAGTGTCTGGGCGTGGGATGGGGCCAGAACCAGGGCCAGGATCTTAGGCCATTGATAGTGTAGGGCCAGAGCAGAGCCATGAACAGCTGCCCGCACGTCCCTGCGATGGCTGCCAGTTCTGTGGGCAGGGGCTGCCCTGGGCTCTGAACCCTCACTGTCACTAAGCCAAGATTCTGGCCCTGGCCCCAGTCCTGCCAAACCATCCCACTCCCAGACACAGCTCCCCACTCGCCCATGGCCCCATTTCATCCTCCTGGCTGAGTATGCCCTGCCCATGTGGATCCCAGGTGGGAGGTGACACTGTGGGGCTGGACCCCGGGGCAGAGCCACTTAGGGAGGTTTTGGTGAGCTGCTGTGGGCTCTGGGGCCAGAGGGGATGTGAGGGGGTGCTGAACCAGCCCACAACAGCTCACCAAAACTCCCTAAGTGGTCCTCCAGCCCAAATAATTGCCCACCCCTGTTCTATACAATCAAAATATTGTTTCATTTTTCCCATGTGCATCCTTAGGTTCTGAACATAGCCTGAAGTGTCTCCCAAAGGGAATGCTGAATGCATATGTATGATGCCTTTCTTAGGGCACCTGCAAAAATCCTGTTGATGAATCAAGAATAATTAAAAAAAAAAAAAAAAAAAAGAATTGGTACCCCCTATTTCTTCAAAAACATCTCCCCCTGTAAATAGTGGAAAATGTTTTATTTTTTAAAACATATTTAATTCTTTTGAGTCTATACATAAGCAAAGAATTAAACAAAGAATTCAGACATTTTTGCTTAAGTAGTTAAGAAGTATACTATTCAGTTGGTTCATTTCCTGGCTCTGACTCTCAGAGCAGTGAATCTGTGTGGCTACTCTTTTGTTCGTTGCCTTTGGGTTAGAGGAAGTCTTTCCAGAAAAATGCATTGTGAGATGATTAGGTTCTTTAAGCTTTTTCTGTATCTTATTGCTTCCCTATCCCCTGGAAAACATCCTTAGACTCTTCTTCAATTGTTTTGGGTCTCTTTCAATCTAATAAATGCAATTTCTGGATGAGAGCAAGGACTCTGGCTGCATCTAGATGTGTGTGGATGTTTGGTTACCTGGGGACAAGTGTGCCACCACTACTTGTCCCTGGGGAATGCTCTTACCCTGTGCACTGAGGCTAGCACTGGGCTGGCCCCAGCAGCCTTACGCGGGGTCCTGGGGGCTCCCGGGGCTGCAGCAGTGGTGATTCTGCCATGTGGAGCCTGACCAGCAGTGTGGCTCGAGGTGGCCTGGCTCTGCTTTTGAGTGGCACGTGCTGCCCATGCGTGCACTGCTCCACGTTTTTTTTCTGTGGGTTTTTTTGACCCTGACTATCCAGGGGTAAAAGAAACCCACAGAAAAAAAAAGAGCAGTGCACACATGGGCAGTGTACCATTAGAGTGAGGAGAACATCTAAATGTGCGGTATGTGGCGGTGCAGACGTGTTTGTGGCATCATATACCGCATGGCTGTGCTCGTTTGGATGCGGCCTATGTGTTTTTAGCTCACTAAGATAGTCTTTTCCTCTCTCCCACTCCTTCTCAGGATACTATTACAAATAGTAGCTCTTGCAATTTGTTATTTTACATAAAAGTTCAGTACTTCTCTAGCCAGAGATAAGACCACCCCTATAAACTGTAAGTCTTGGCCATTTTTCTTCTGCTGCCTGTGGTTTTTTACTTTCAACACTGAGAAGGTTGTTTTTGGCATGGTATGGCTGGCACACCTAAGTCCAACTTGAAACAAATGTAAATATCCCATTTGCTTTTAGGCTGAGAGGTCATTCAGATTTACTGTAACATTATTCAGTACTCATCCAAAGAAATCCTCTGAGGAGTTTTGATGATGCCTTTTATTAGCCCAAATGTAAAACTGAGAGAGAGATTATAATATCTTATGGGTGACTGGTGCCTCTTGAGTCTGGGGGGGGCACCAAATTGCCGACGGGAGGTGGGGTCCCCAGCGGCCAATCGCCAACCGGGAGGAGGCAGGGGGGCTCCCCAGTGGCTGATTGCTGAGCTAGTGGCGAAATTGGAAGTGCACTTCCGGTGGCACTTCTGGTTTTGCGGCTGGTGCTTCCAGGGGGTGCACGGCTGATCTCAGGGGATGCATGTGCACCCACATGCACCCCCTATGAATCGCCAATGCCTATCTTTACTATTAAGGTAAATTTGGAGTGGTTTTAATGAGTTACTTCCAACTTACACCGGAATTAATGTAGCTGGCTTATCTGTATGCAAAAGAAGATCCACTTTTGAATCTTTTGAAAAACTCACTTTCAAATTTGCTAGATACTCTATATTTTCTAGTAGCTTTCTGAAACTTAGGTTTATTAGCTTGTGTCCCTGTGTATGGATGAGCTGTTCAGAACACTAGAAATGTTAGTACGCACAAATAATTTATATCATTGAGTCAATGTGATGATTTCTTTTGTGTATAATAATAAATACAACTTAAGGGGCCAAATTTAGTTATCGAAGTAATTGGTGGTGTAACTTTACACTGACGTGTAACTAGGTTGGAAATAATCTTTCTGAATAATTCTCAGGACCTAACTATCTTCAAATTCAAGAAACAAGGAAGAGTGTGGTTTTCATTTAAAAAAAAGGGGAAGAAGAAAATAAAGCGTTCTGTGGATGACTAATTTTCTCTTGGGGAAAACTTGTAAGCATCCCAGGAAACTCCTGTTTGTTGGAAGATGGAGGTACAGAGAAGTGAGATATGAGGGCTTTGCCGATTTTTTGACATTTCCTACTGTAACTTTTGTGAGGGCAAAAGCTGCTTCATTCTGAGGTCACTGAAATGATCTTCATCTTAGAACAATATACTTCCTGGATTTCTCCTTTGAGTAGTCAGTGTGAGGACCAAGTACCATGTGGATCATGTGCCCTTGTCCCCCTGAATTCTCTTTTATTTCAATTCTGAATAGATCTGGATATTCTGAAGTTTGTTTCATATTTTAGTAAGGACCTCAGAAGACAGTAGTCTGTCATTCTCCAGCTAAAAGAAATGATGCTGTCTCAGCCAGGCAGACTGCCAGGTTAGATGTGTCAGTTGTCACTCTAGGTATTCTTGTTGCTCATAGCTCTTCAGACAAGGATTTTTTTTTTTGTATCTGATGGCCTCTCAAGGAATGAAGGAATTTTGTTCCTAAATAGAAGCCATGTCTTACCAGCAGTTCTCCAAAATTCTCCATCTCTAATTGCGGTGTCACAGCTTTACTCATTTTGACCCTTTATCTTTGTGCCCAAACTTTGAAGCCTGGACTTTTCATGTCTTCATGGTTATGACTTGTTTGGGGAAAAAAACCTAAAGAAATGGTGAACAGAAGTTTTCCTCTGGGTGTACTTGATCTGTCTCAAGCCTAAAGAAATATTTGAAAGCTTACAAGAAAGCCTTTGTGAAATGTCCAGCTTAATTGCTAAACCAAAAATGGATGGTTTTTGAGCTTCACCAGTAACTAAAATGTAGAACTGTTTATGGAGCACCAGAGATGTTTTGGGGAGTTTTGCAAAGAAAACAGTTTCACTGGCCCAAACAGGTTACCAGCATAAAGATGAAGAACAGACTATCAGAAAAATCAGGTGAAAGAGCACAATGTTAATTTTGGGGAGTTGGATTTTCTTGAATACTTTCATGCTGAGACTTTTGTGAAGAAAGGAATAGGGTTTCTAGGCTTTGAATAAGGAAGTACACTGGGGAGCAAGTGGAAGAATATTGTACGGGGACAGGAAGAGAATCCAGACATATAGTGTTGCATAGAAGAGTGCCCAGAGGTAGGATCAGGAGGACATATGGTCAATAGTGTAACTGTGGGGAAAGGGGAAGAGAGGTGGGAAAAGGGGCAAGTGGGGCACTAGGGGTATGTGAAGCGGGCCCTATTTGATTCAGATTTGGCCTGAAACAGGGACAGAGATTCGATTTGTTGATTCGGATCACTGTCCCTGATTCGATTCGTCTGAATCTGAATCTGAAGATTCAATGCTGATTTGGAGAATCAGTGATTTGGACATAGACACAACTTTAAGTGTTTTTTCTACATACCTTGAGGTATCAGCATGGCTTGTGAATGCTGCAATGCTGGGGCACATGGAGCATCGAAAGGAGTGCAGTGGGGGGCCCCTCCATGTGCTGGCAGCAAACCCAGAAGTGGACTGGAAGTACTTCTGGTCCACTTCTGGGTCCACTGGGGAGTGTGCAGGGGGGCTCCCCTGCACCTTCCCCGGCTCAGTGATCAGCCATGGGGGGACTCTGGGTGCCCCCCAGACCCAGTCGCTGAGCTGGGTGGGTGCTTCTGGTCCACTTCTGGGTTTGCTGCCAAGCACGCTGGGGAGCCCCCCATGCTTTTGTGGGATACTCCATGTACCCCAGCATCTCAGCATTCATGAGCTGCCCGCTACCTAGAGGTATGTAGGAAAAACATTTAAAGCTGTGTCTATGTCCAAATCTCTGAATCTTTCTGAATCTCTCCGAATCGATTTGGAGGGTTCTGATTCGATTTGGAGAGATTAAAGGGTCTCCTTATTCGATTCGGATTCGGAGATTCAGCCACTGAATCAGGCCAAATCTCTGCCAAATCGAATCAGGGACCAAAGCTTCGCACAGCCCTACAGGGCACTCTCTTTGGGCACTGACTTGGCACACTAGTATGGCCTCCTCTCCCCAAGTGGCTTTGCCACAGAAGGTGCAGCTCTGCTGCCTAGCTAATGGAGGTGAACCGGCGCAGACCCCACACTCAGTTGTGGAAAGCACAAAAAGGGGCACCAGGACTGGGACCCCCATAAAGCCTGTGCCACTGCCTGTTTCTCAGCAGCAGCTGCCCAAACCTGTGCTGCTACAGAAGCACCTGCAGCAGGAGCAGCTGCTGCCTGAGGGGAGCCCTATTAGGAAAGTTGCCGCTTCTCCATCCCTACCCCACTCCTATCATCACCAGTGGCCAGAATAATCCCTTTTCCGTCTCATGCTCCAGGTGTTGGAAGAGGTTGCTACACCTCTGCAAATGGTGATGTGCAGGACAAATATACTGGAGCTATTTGCACTTCAACTTAGCTTTTCGGTGACCCAAACTTAGCCTGCCACATTGTCAGCACTCTATGAATAATTGATCACAGTCACCTTCCATGGCCCCCAGGTAGACAGAGTATTTTTTTGTTGTGTGAACACACTTTTTGACAGGTAAGTGTCCTGTACGTGACAAGATTTAGAAATATAAATACATGGCAAGTTGAAGGTTTCAGAAAATTATATTTCTTGAAGTATCAGGGTGATCCCAAGACAGAGGTATTTGGAAACTAAGGCTGTACCTGAGGTTTCTAACACTCTAGGTGGCATAATCTGAGATTGATTATCTGCAAAAACAGTGTTTTTCTTATAAGAGTGAAGCATACTAGCTGCCCAATCAGCTTAGCCATTGCTGTTCATGGCTGGTAAGTTATTTCATTAGGTTAGAAGCAATACTACACCAAACCATATAATTCAGTAATTAGCTCTATATTAGCACTATATAACTCACTAAGCAGTCCTGTTTCCATTATGCCACAGTATTCAAGAGAACAAGAAACTCTTATATTTGCTGTTATTGGCAAACTGCCTTATATATTTTTAGATATTTTAAAAACAAAGCCACCTGGGTTAGATTTTTAGTAAATTGGGGCTTAGTTTTTTTTTTTTTAAATACAAGCTTTCACAAGGAGGTTTGCTATAAATTGGTTTCTCAACTACAGGAGAATTTTGTGTAGCCATAATCTTAAATGAGGCACTACAGTGTTATTTTACCACAATTAGCTTCCTTTATGGTCAGACTAGGGGAGCATGGAGTAATGTAGGCCACTGGTGTTTGATTTATCTAGCCCCATGGGTCTGCTGAGTAGCATGGGGCCAGCCTGTGGGCTGGATCCTAAATGCAGGGTCAGTCTGCAGGCCAGATCCAGCAGAGGTTAAATTTGATATGCCAGTCCAACCCCACGTACTAGGTCTGGCATAGTGACCTGCACTCCAGCCTGATCCCATATGCTGAATCTATCTGCAGCCTGTCCCTGCATGCTGGGCCACATCATTTAGCTCTTGGGGCTCCCCACAATCCAGATGACACCACTCCATGGGACATAGATTGAGCATGACTGTAGATGCAAAGGTTTAGGGGCTATTGATATTTTCTTATTTATGGACAGACATGAATCTGGTCTAAACATCTGCACTTCCATTGAAGGTAACGCTACTGAAGTCAGTTGCCAGTTTCAAACATTGTGCATTATGGGCAAAAGTCAATGCTCATTAAAGCTAGTGAACTCTCCCTAGACTTGATAGGTAAATCTGTATTATTTTCATGATTAAATTAACCATTTTAAATGAGCAATTGCTGCTATCCCCCCACCATCACAAAAAACAAGTATTTTGTATCCTCAATTCTGAATGAGTTATTCCTCAAGTGGGTGCGCTATCCCTTGAAAGCCAGACAGTTTGCACCTATAGCGTATGGTGCAGCAAAACAAGCTCAAGATCAATGAACCAAAAAAAAAAAAAAAATTACAGTGCATTTTAAAAAGAAGAATAAGAATTAGTAAATTAGTTATCAAGTCAAAAAAGAATTGGATGCTTGTATGGGTAACAAGAAGCTTTGGAGTTGTGATAATTAACTGTAATGATTTTGCAAGGGACAATTAACCTCATGTTTCAGGGTTTAAGCCATTTTCTAACTATCAGAAATAAGAATAAGACCTAATGGGGAAGGTAAGCTTATTTCATGCCTGCCTACTGCAAGACTCTGTCACCATCCTGTTAGATGCCTGGTGCTGGCTACCACTGGAGACAAATATTGGCTGTGTGAAATGGGCCCTATTTGATTCAGATCTGGCCCGAATCAGGGACAGTGATTTGATTTGTTGATTTGGATCGCTGTCCCAATTCAATTTGGTTGAATCTGAATCTGAAGAGTCAATGCTGATTTGGAGAATCAGTGATTCGGCCACAGACACAGCTTTAAATGTTTTTTCTACATACCTCGAGGTACCAGATGCAACTCATGAATGCTGCGATGGGGGTGGATGGAGCATCCCACAGGAGCACAGGGGGCCCCCTGTGTGCTCTATGGTGAACCTGGAAGTGGACTGGAATTACTTCTGGTCCACTTACAGGTCTGCCAGGGAGTGTGCTGGTGGGGGGGGACCCCGTGCCTCCCTGGCTCAGCAATCAGCTTCAGGGGGACCCCAGATGCCCCTCCGGACCCAGGAGGAACCTGGGTTCCTTTTCAAACAAAAATTTTAAAAAAAGTTTGTTTCTTTTACTGAACTGTTGATAGATGCTATATAAATTGCTGTTTAATAGATATTGGTCATTAATGTACTTATGAAATGTTGGCCTCTGAGATTGGCCTTCTGCTGTATAAAAACAGCATTCTTTTCTTTGTGAAAAAAGAGAGCCTTTTCAATGGAACAACCTTTTATTAAATTCAATAATATTTAAAGAGGGCCCAGGGTCCCATTGACACATATGTTAAAAGGGCTCTAATCTCATCCCCATTTTGAACCTAGCAGGATTCTTAACAGAGAGCAGATTCACCTTGGGTTTTGATTATCAACCAGGAATTATTGTTTCAAAACAAAACAAAAAAAACACCCTCTCTTCACTTCTAAAATTGAAAACACATACTTAGACAATCAAAAGATTGATATTTTGATATTTAAAACAATAGTTGATGGCAGGTCAAAAAGTCCCTTTTTTCAATTTAGTTTCTTCAACAATATTCCAGAGGAATGCATGTTTGCAGATTTACTGGGGGAAGAGTTTGTTAATTGGTTCCTCACCTTTTCACATGAAAGTTATAAAGAGCAGAGGATAAAACATTTAAACATTGGCTGAAACAGAATATTCCTCTCCTTTCACCTTCCTCCCCTTCCTCCCCCTGCCACAAAAGAATGAGTAATTTGTTAACTTTTTGACAGGGACAACCCTTTCCAATTTTTTATTTATGAAGCTTTTTTTTTTGTAAGAAATAATTAGATATCCCACTAATGAATTCTGTTTTAAATGAAACAATTTTGTTTCTTACGCTGTTGGACCCAAAAATATATCTTTCTATTTCCTTGTCCTATTAACAACTTTACCTGACGTTTTTGCATTAAGGCAAAGACATTTGGTTGTCCCTATCATAGAAGACAACTCTTGACTTTATCACAGTCACTTTTATTCATGGATTCCTTGGTGTTTAGCTCACAGAATTGCCTGATCAGATAACAAAGTGCAGAATGCAGGAAACTGACTGGGATGAGCCTTTGGGGACAAAGTTTATCTGCTGGAGCATTTCCTGTGTGCACTTTGAAACCTCTAAATTCGACTTCATCAAAGCACAAGCCGACATATTGCAGTTCCCAACTGAACAAACAAATTTGCTGCTTATCACTGTTGCCACCTCAGCCTTTCATTTACTTTTGCTTAGTAAACCAGTACCTGTTAAAAGAACAACCCAGTTATTACAAATGGTACTTCTTGATTTTAAAAATAGTTTATAGCTCATCTGGCATAAAACTTACCTCCCAATCACCTCCTTCCCCCAAATTCCTGTGTGAACCAGAGTTCAAGTTGTATATAAGCAGTGTGGTAAACAGCGGCCTTTTAACCAGTTCTGTAATATCTCTTCTAAAGATCACACATCAAAAGGATATTTTAATTTAATATCTAGATGCTGCTCCTTCCTTTCCAGTTAGAATTCTTATCTTGTGGCTCACCAGCCCAAAGCTCAAAGTGTAACCTGGGAAAGTAAATGGTGCTTTCAATAGATTAGCTAATCCATATTAATTAACATGTGCATAAACAAAACATAGCATTGCTGTCTTTCTCAGCATTAGTTGCTAAGTCTGAGTGAAAGTTTTTCATTACAGTTGTTTTGTTGAAAATTGGCTTAAAGAAAACTGATTAAAAGAGCATACTTTCTGAGAAAACTCTTGACTTCTGATTGGGAAAAAAAACCCTTCTCCCCCAAACAACCCCTCCCTCCACCATTATGGTATATCTCAGGTACTATGAGATCATGGTGCATTTTGGGCCAAGCTCACTCTCTCATAGAGTATGTGAGGGTTGGAATTATCATAGTGGCATTTTGAAAGAAAATCTTTGGGAGTTTATTTATAATCAAAACATTTTGGTCACATTTTTCAGTTTTGAGCTGAAATACTTTGGCTTTCAGTTTTTCACCAAAAACTTGAAATTTTCAGTAGAAGAAAATGCAGTTTCCAGCAACCTCTACTGTGAAAACTAATGTGTAATGCATTTCAAAATACTGTTCACTTTCTCAGTCTGGAATACCACTTATTCATAAAATAGTTGGTTTCTGGAATGATCATTTGATACAACACTATTAGTCATCTGCATCTCCCAGAGATGAGAGCTGGCACAAAAGGCAAATGTAGTTTTGGGATGCACCAACAAAGGCATTAGGTCCAAGACACAGGAGGTGACAGTGCCTCTCTACTCAGCACTGGTTAGGCCTCATCTGGAGTACTGCATGCAGTTCTGAGCTCCACATTTAAAAAAAAGATGTGGACAAGTTAGAGGGGGTCCAGAGGTGGGCAACAAAGATGATAAAGGGCTTGAAAGGCAAGTTTTATGAGGAGAGGCTGAAGAAGCTAGGCATGTTCATCTTGCAGAAAAGGTTCTTAAGAGGGGACATGATAACAATCTTTGAATACCTGAAGGGCTGCCTTGAAGGAAGAAGGAAAGCACCTTTTTTTTTTTTGCTGCAGAGAGGAGGATGCAGACCAATGGCTTGACATTTCAGCCAAGTAAGTTCAGAGTGCGTATCTGGAAAAACTTTGTCACTGTGAGAATAGTGAGGCAGTGGAATAGACTGTCTTGGGAATCTGTGGACTCTCCTTCACTGGAAGTGTTCAAGAAGAGTTTGGACAGCCACCAGCTGGGGATGATCTAGGCATACCTATGCCTATGTTCTACTATGGGTATTTCTCATGCTCCTGGGCTTTGCTGGTTGCCCTTTCCCCCTCTACCCTTCCCTTCTTTCCGTCCTTCCCGCCTTTTCTGCTGTGTGTCAGGGTGTTTTTAACCCTTCCTCAGAGGCATTGGATGTTGGCTTCAGCCAAGGCTGGGGACTTTGACTGGAGTGTGCCAATGCTTCTCCTGGGACCAAAGCTGGAGGTTCCTGGCCAAAGGATATTGACCCTCTGCTCAGGGTCAGACTTATCGCCATATTTAAGGTCAGGAAGGAATTTTAATGTATGGCCAGATTGGTATGGACTGCAGGAGTTTTTGCCTTTCTCTGTAGCGGGGGCATTGCCCTCTACCTGGTTCCTCCTAAGCATATATTAACAACTTCCACAGAAGCAGACGTCTGCTATGATTCCTCTAGCTTTACCTGTGGCAGGTTAGGGTGTTAGGTCTGTGTTGACAATATGTAGAGTTTGGATGATGTATAGGATGGTTTGGACAGGGATGATCCTGCCTCAGGCATTGGGCTGGACTAGATGATCCCTGGAGGTCCCTTCCAGCCTACTTCTCTATGATTAAATAGCACTGTTTTTCTTTCAAGATTTTTTTCTTTTTAATGCTACATGTTTCGACATTTGATTTTAATTTTTAACATTTGTATGATGTGTAACTCTAGAATGGTGCTGTTCATAGGGAAGTCTATTTTTTTGTATATGTGTGTTACTAGTGAAGGCAGTTTTTGGTGTGCATCATTAGAACTTGTACAGTCTTACTATCAAAATAGCACTTGCAAACACCAAGTCGAATTTGTAGTTGGATATAGGGTACAAATGGACATCTGCTGTCCACCAGAGCTTAATATTGTCATAGCTTAAAATTGTGATTACTCTTGTAAACTGTGAGTGCTTTTTCCTCTCACAGAATGGTACAGTTTACCTTTACAGAATGGTAATCTTTGTAAACTTGTAATTTAAGCCTTCATTCTGCTGCTGAATTACCACTCATTTAAAATCTAAAACATGTTACGTGCTGCAAACATAATGCAATTGAACTATAAACATCTTGGTTGAAATTTTCAAAGCCATGCAATGGATTTAACCACCTATTCTCTTTTACAGTTGAGAGAAAACATGTGACTGTTTCCTGTGCTACTTTGAAAATCTCAATTAAAACTTCAAACAACCCACCAACGGTTGACGTAACAAATGACAGAACAACCAACCACATATAGTAGTTTTTATAGAGACAGATTAGCTTCCGTATACAATTTTACTAATAAACTTATCGCATCTTACTTTCCCCATAAAAACCACAGGCTAGGGATAGTAGAGATTGTAAGACTCACAAAACCTCAAACAATACAATAAAATTATATTTTATTTTTGC
Organism: Alligator sinensis; assembly: GCF_000455745.1. Classification (NCBI taxonomy): domain Eukaryota; kingdom Metazoa; phylum Chordata; order Crocodylia; family Alligatoridae; genus Alligator; species Alligator sinensis. The sequence continues at coordinate 176,339 of NW_005843278.1, read as the reverse complement.
AGGGTTGTAAAACTACATCGAGTTCACCAATCTGTTACCTTATAATTTTAAATCCATGTTAGTATCCCCCCATGTGGTGTTTAATTTAATTTGAGGAAGCAAACTTGTTTTTCTTGCCAAAAGGAAGCCTATGCTACACACAGAACTTCAAACGAAAACCCAGACTCTCACAAATGGATGCCTTGTACTTAACTGTTAGTTAAGCTGGTACTTAACTATTAAGGTGGACCAAGAGTTCCCATTATGTAATCCTCTTTCATGAATTTATCAAAATAACCATTATGATGGATATTTTGCAAGCTTGGTCTCTATTTCAAGATTAATTTTTTAAGAAATTAATATTTTTTTAGCAAAAATGGTGCTAATGGGCTTGTCCACATGTGCACTTTAATGCACATTAGCCTATTTCAATGTGCATTATAGGGTCACTAAAAAAAACCATGCAATTTCGCTAATGAGAATTAAAATAGGCTAATACATGTTGAAGCATCAAAAAAAACCCATGGGCACCTATATATGGGCGAGGAGGCTGCTCAGGCATGTTGGAATTCCAGTGCATTGGAGCAGACTTGATTAATCGAGTCTGCTGGAGCTTGGCAATTACTGCACTCCATCAGCCTCCTGCATTGCGTCTCGTGTATCAGCACCCTCATGCTTAAAAATGGTGGTGGGGGTGCTTGAACTAAATCTTATTCAATGAACTTTATTTCAAGAGCACCCACTGACATTTTTAAGTGTGGGGACACTGATACATGAGATGTGGTGGCATTTTAATTAGAGTAGCTCTTGTAGCACATATAAAAATGCCCCATGGCACATGTTAAAATACCCTGTGCTCATTAGTCAATGCACATTAAGATAGGCTAATATTCATTTTCCTAGTACCTTACAATTGAGGTACTAGATTTAATGTGTGTTAACTAAAGTGCGTTAATGAACATGTGGATGCACCCAACATTTTCAAGAACTAGGTTAGGGCTAAATGTGAAATGGTTTTCCCATCCCATGAAAAATTTCCCATTCCACATCTGGATGAAATAGAGCCTTTTCAAAGATTTTCTGCCCTTTCATGGCAAAGGAAGAGTTCCTTCCAAAATAAGATATCTAATAGCCCAATACTTAGGATACTTGTCTGGGACAGGGGAGAGCTGGGTTGAAGTACCTTCTTTATCTGAGCAGAGTGTCTCACATTCCAAAGGGGTTGCCAAACCATTAGGCTATTGGCCATTCTGTGGTGGGTCTCTTTCATTCTTTTCAGTTGGAGCTGGTTTGCTGAGTGGTTTGTCTCTATAGCCCAGAGTTAGGGCAGTCCTCTGGGACATAGGGGACTCAGGTTCATGTACTTTGCTCCAGTGAGAGTTCACTTATTTATAATAAGAGCAGAACAGAGCCATCAGGAGAATTTGAAAGAGACTTACTCCTTAAAAAACCTTCTCTGGGGTTAGGGAACTCATTGGTATTGTGGGAAATTGATTTCTATCCCTGGTCAGAATCAGGTAGATTACAGAATTAAAATCCTGGAGTTGAGAAACCTTTTTTGTTGAAAGTTTCATTGAAACTGGCACATTTCCATGATGAGTTTTGGTTTTAGCAATGCAACACTCCCTCTTTCTTGCCCCCACCCCCCTCTCCCGCCCCCGCCAGAAGCAGAGCATTTCCAGCTAGTAGCAGAGAAAAGGTAGTTTTGCAATTTTTCCTGTCATTAAAAAGTCTCTGCTTCTATCCATTAAAAATATGCTCAGACTCAGACAACTTAATATTAGATGGGAGTATCTGGGAATAACTGTGGTGGTTTCAGGCCTAACCCATGCATCTGAGGCAACCATGACCAAAGCCAACTTCTTTCTGGGAAGCCTGAACTAACTGCAGGAATGGACAGAGGTTTGAATAACATAGCCTTACTTTATCTGGGCAGGGCAAACCCTCAGCCTACATCAGGGAGTAAAAGCAGAAGGAAATCCCCATGCAAATATGTGCACATTTACAAGTTGTAACACTATGTACAAGTGCTTAAATATAGATTATTGTCCTCTGACCCAATTCATTATTTTAGTAGCACCTGCCCAGCTTTTGTGTTGCTTGTGGGATAAGGACCAAACCTCTACTGAGGGTTGTTTTGCCTCTGTTGTTGGTTGTTTGATGTGGACAGCTGTCCTCTCATGGGTGACTGGTGCCTCCTGAGTTGGGGTGGGGGGGGCACTTGCCCCTACAGCAGCCAGTCAGCAACCGGGGGGAGGGACCAATTGCATCAACCGGGGTGGAGGGGTCACCCATTGGCACTTCTGGGTCAGTGTGATCAGCCGCAGGGAAACACCCCCCTCCCAGTCAGCACAATTGGATGTGGGGGGACCACGGTGATCGCTTCTCCTGGCACCCCTACTCCCGGTCCAGCACTCTGAGGGGGGCACGAGATCTCCTGCCTGCCCCTCCTACCTGTCACCTAAGCAGGGAATGCTGGCTGTCATGGGGTGCACCAGTGCTCTGAGGGGATGCATGTGCACCCCCGTGTACCCCCTATGCATCGCTACTGTGTCCTCTAGTGCTTTCTAGTAATGTATCTGCTTCACTCTGTCATTTGGAATGGTCTAGCATCATCCAGGTGCTCCCTAGGCCAGGGGTGGGCAATTATTTTGGTTGGAGGGCCACTTGAGTCATTTGGGTGAGCTGTTGTGGGCTGAGGTTCCTGCTGCATGTGGAGCAGATCATGCTCCTGTCCCAGGCACCATGTTATTACCACCCTGTGATCCTGGTCCCAGTTCCTGCCCACCCACACCACTCTCCACCCGCCTGCAGCCCTATTCCATCTGCCTGGTCAACTATGCCCTGCCTGTGGGGTCCAAGCTAGTGTCCATGGAGACCCTGCCCTCCTGCCCACCTGCTGTATCTGTCTTCCTCAGTGGTGGGTGCAAAGTGGATGGGCTGGGACTCTGGTAGTGGGACTGGGTCTGTTGATGTCAGCAACAGGTAGCAGCACCTAGAAGGAGGCACTACTGCAGGGGCTGCTGGGAAGTGGAGTCTGGCTGCTGTGATGCCCCCACCCTGTCATGCACCTGGGGGTTCTGGGACTGACTGCAACTGCAGTTTCCCCCATGCTTAGGCTGGGCAGGGTCAAGGGACCCACCATAGGCTGGATAAAATCACTTGGCAGACTATTTTGCTTACACTTGCCGTAGACAAGGTCTCCTGGTTTTGGAGGGACAACTGTCTCCCTCAGTTAAACTTGTTACTCAACCCCTTGTTTTAGTTTGGGTGTGGTGATATTCTACCCCTGTGAAAATCCCCTCTCAGTTTTCTGTGGCTATCCCTGCCCTTAAATAGGGGTAGCAAGCCTCTCAATATCTACACAGAACAATTTTTTGTTCTGAAGCTGCCAGACAGACTAGGCCATGGTTAAAGCTGTGTAGAGAATGGTTGCTATCTTTCATGGAGGTTTTTAAGACTTAAAATATTTTGGTTTAATTTGTAATTTGTAATGAAAACCCGAAATGTTGAAATTCTCCATAAAATGAAATTACCATTGTCTCTACAGGTTTAAAGGAGCCCCAGTTATAGGGCAGTCTGTCTGCTGACTTGTCATAGCCCTTGGGAGACTAGAAATCTGTTTGGGACCTTGGGATCCAGGATTACCAGGCTCCATGGCCTTTATCACCATAACAAAATTATATACTGACTTTTTTCCCCAGTGAGTTCTATGACTGAGATTCTGTCACAATGACTCTCCTGGCTGCTTCAGTTGTGTGATCACATACTATTTATTTTCTCCTCACAGGACTACTGCCTCATATAGTGCATTATTGTTTTTTTCTTTTATAGCCAACCAGTATTTTTTATAAGTTTGAAAGTTTCCTAGGCTAAGTTCTACTAAATACAAACAAGACTTTTAGTTTACAGAAATTCATCTGTCCAAATCACTTGTGTCAAGAAAACTGGTTTCCATAAGTAGGAAATTATTCAGAAAAAGGGAGATGATTTGCTTATGTGAAAAATTGAAGTATGATTAAGTCCAGATATAGGCCTGTAAAATAAGTTCTTTGATCTATTGCTACAAGGAATTCAGTGTAAATACATTTCCTGATAAGAGTTGCTACTGCGTAATTGCATTTTACAAATACATAGTGTGCTATTACTCAGGAAATGTATTCACCGATATGCACGTCTCCACTCAGCCTCATGGTTGAAAGGTTTGCTTCTTCTGATATTTATAGTTCTTGCACATTTTTAAGTAAGGCGATTAAACTTGTGAAAGGATGGAGCAGTGCAAAAATAGGAAAATTGATTCTAGAGTATATGGAACTATCATTGAAGCAGAGACAAATTGATTGTTTTTAAACAAATATAGGTTAGTGGCATTTGAAATTAAACTGCAAGACAAATAATAAGAAGGATTAATTTATACTTTCCACTGAGCATCATCCTTTTAACATGACCAACTTAAGAATTACTGCGTACACCACAGTTAGAAAATGTTTGTTCTTTGCTTTCAATAGAGTTTTATTTTATTTTAGGAGGAACTGATCATTCTCCAAGTCCATGGAGTAATATGCAAAATATGTGCAATAGTTGTGAGTCTTAACTGAGCTTCAGTTACTCAATAATAGTCCAGTCCTCCAATTTGTCTAGGTCTTTCTGAATCCTAGCCCTATCCTCCAGCATATCTACTACTCCACCCAGCTTGGTGTCATCTGCAAACCTGCTGAGGGTGCACTCTATTCCATCTTCCAGATTGTAGATGAAGATATTAGACAAAACTGGTCCCAGAACTGAGTCCTAGAGCACTCCACTTGATACTAGGGCTGTGCGAAGCTTTGGGTAGTGATACGATTCGGAGGAGATTCAGCCCGATTCGGTGGCTGAATCTCTGAATCTGAATTGAATCAGGGGACCAATTTAAAGGTCTGAATTGATTCAAAGCTCTCCGAACCCTTGGAAAAGATTCGGAGAGCTTTGAACCCTTGGAAAAGATTGGCCATAGGGGGACCCCTGCCAGCCCCACCTTGCTCCCCTAGCCCCCCTGAACCCTGCCTGCTCCCTCTGCCCCCCTATGGGTGCCCCACCTGCCCCAGCTCAGTACTGTAACAGAAAGCCCTAGTGCTCACTGGGTGCTGCTGGGTGGGGGGGGTGTAACAAGTCGCCCTTCCCAGTGCCATCTTCCTAGTACTCCGTGCCTTGTGTGGGACGCCCTTGGATCCTTCTTTAGGGTTCTTATGTCCCGCCCTATACTCGCCTGCCACATCTTGATGGAAATTATAATGATGTTCGTGCGAGCGGGGGGCTGCCTATTGTATTGGGTATGTTGGGGCCTTTCCCCTATATGAGACTGACCCCTATTTTCTCTAGCTAGGCCTCCCCATCTAAACCCACTAAACAGGGTTTGACTCTGAGGCTCTAGCCTTTTCTATTGTCTTGATGCCCATGGCCCCTTTTTCTGCTCAAATCTGGAGCCTGGCCCAGAGGCTTGGGCGCCAGCCCCACAGCTGGAGGGTCACAAGCCCAAAACCAGGGGACAACCCCGCCCGCAGCCTCCCAGGCCACAAAAAAACAAAAACAAAATCCCAACTACCAACACCAAGCTGCACCACAGGCGCACCTGAGTTCCCCGGCTTCTTTAAGATTGAGCCTCGTTGGTGCCAGAGTCTGTGCTCCTCTCTGGGGCTTCTTGCTACTCCCTCTCCGGGGCTCCTCCAAAATGCTGCCCCCTTCTCTAGGGCTTCTCCAAAATGCAGCCCCCTTCCCTAGCGCTTCTTCCTTCCCCCCTCTCTGGGGCTGGGGTCAGTGCACCCCAAATGCTGCACCCTTGCTTGCGCTGGGATCTCCATTCTGCTGTGGGTCCCCTATGAGGCCTCCTCCAACCCCTAATAGCCTCACCCAAGCCACCGGACTTAAACAGTAAACAAAATGTGAGCCCCTTGGCTATAACATAAACTTGAGCTAACCTTCACCCTACCAGGAAATACTCTGTCCCTCCACAGTGACAGAAGCTGTTCCTGCAGCCAGGCCTCTCCCCTTTGGTTGTTCTAGGAGAGCTCCTTCCCCTTTGGCAGCCAGGAGGGAACTGCCTCCCTGGCCTCAGTCCTGGTGTTTAAATGGGAGCCAGGCCCTCCCCTTCTGGTCAGCTGACAGCTAGCAGGTGTGGGACACGGGATCCCTCTGGTCGTCCTAGCAACCGGCACCTGAGTAGCTATTCCGGCTGTCCAAGTAGCAGGCCCCGTAGTGCCCTGCTACAGGGGGCAATCCTCAGTGCCCCCCACTGCCACTTTCTGTGTGGGGGGCTTTGCAAGAGCCCCCTGACCCCTCCTTTCGCTCCCCCAGCCCCTGCCATGGGTGCCCTGCCCAGGCCAGCTCTGGCCCTTTAAGAAAAAAAAAACAAAGAAAAGCCCAAACTCCTGCAGCAGCCTTGGGGCTTTGGGGGGTTTGTGCGGAGCCCCCCATGTGGCGCGGGGCAGTCAGAGGCAGTGGGGATCACGCCCCGACCGGCAGGAGTGGTGAGTCCTGGGGTTTTCTTGGGTTTTTTTTTTCATAAAGGACCGGAGCTGGACCAGGCAGGGCACCCGTGGGGGACTGGGGGAGTTAGGGGGGTGTTGGGGGCTTGTGCAGAGCTTCCCATGCAGCGTGGAG
>NW_005843278.1:116294-169710 GCF_000455745.1 Alligator sinensis | reverse complement strand
GGAATCGCTCCCCTGCCCAGCAGCACCCGGTAAGCCGGGGATTTTTTTTTAACAAGTGCTGAGAGCTGGGGTGGGCGAGGCAGCCATTGCTGGGCAGGGAGAGTGGGCGGGGGATGGGCCTGGCTGATTCAGCGATTCGGCTGAATTGATTCAGGGCAGTGATTTGAATCACTGAATCAAATCACTGTTCCCTGAATCGGCTGAATCCAAGTACAAAGTGAATACTAGCTGCTTCGCACAGGCCTACTTGATACCAGTTGCCAACTAGACATCGAGCCATTGATTACTACCCTCTGAGCCCAATGATCCAGCCAGTTTTCTATCTACCTGGCAGTACATTCATTCAATCCGTACTTCTTTGGCTTACGTGCAAGAATATTGTGGAAGACTGTATAAAAAGCCTTGCTAAAGACAAGGTATGTCACATCCTCTGCTCTCTCCTCAACCACTAAGCTAGTCATCTCATCATACAAGGAAGTCAGGGTGGTCAGACGTGACTTGCCCTTGGTGAATCCATGCTGACTGTTTCATAGATTTCATAGATTTCATAGACATTAGAGCTGGAAGGGACCTCGGAAGATCATTGAGTCCAGTCACCTGCCCGAGGGGCAGGAAGTCAGCTGGGGTCATTAAGATCCCAGCAAGGTAAGCATCCAAATTTCTCTTGAAGGTGTTCAATGTAGGTGCTTAAACCACCTCTGATGGCAGGCTATTCCAGACCTTGGGGGCTTGGACAGTAAAGAAATTCTTCCTTATATCCAGCCTGAAGTGGTCTTGCAGTAGTTTGTAATCGTTCGACCTCGTCATCCCTTGGGGTGCTCTGGTGAAAAAACGTTTGCACAGATACTGGTGGTCATCAGATCACCCCTAAGCCTGCGCTTTTCCAGGCTAAAGAGCCCCAGGGCTCTCAGCCTGTCATCATAGGGTCTGCTTCCCTGACCTCTGATCATGCGCGTGGCTCTTCTGTGGACTCTCTCAAGCTTCTCCACATCCTTTTTGAATTGTGGAGCCCAAAACTGGATGCAGTGCTCCAGCTGCGGCCTCACCAAGGCCGAGTACAAGGGGAGAATGTCATCCCAGGATTTGCTTGAGAAACATCTATGGATGTAAGCCAGCGTTTTGCTCGCTTTACTAGCGGCAGCATTGCATTGACGGCTTATGTTCATCTTGTGGTCAATCATGACCCCCAAGTCTCTTTCTTCCATAGTGCTAGCCAGTGTAGCACTGCTAATCCTATAAGGATGCTGCAGGTTTTTCCTCGCAAAGTGGAGAACCTTGCATTTTTCAGTGTTAAATACCATCAGGTTCCCATCTGCCCATTTGCTGAGCCTGTCCAGGTCAGCCTGGATCACCCCCCTGTCCTCGGGTGTGGATGCTTTGCCCCAGAGTTTGGTATCATCGGCGAACTTGGCCAGTCCACTTCTGACTCCAATGTCCACATCATTAATGAAGATGTTGAACAATATGTGTCCAAGGACAGAGCCTTGGGGGACCCCACTGGTCACAGGGCACCATGATGATTGACTTCCGTCTATTACCACCCTCTGAGTACGACCACGGAGCCAATTTCCCAACCAGTGGATCATGGTGGACCCAAGGCCACAGTTGGCCAGTTTTGCCAAGAGGGGATCATGGGATACCAGATCGAAGGCTTTTTTGAAGTCAAGATATATGACATCAATCTCTTCCCCCTTGTCCAGGTGATAGGTCACCTGGTCATAAAAGGAAATGAGATTGGTGAAGCAAGACCTACCCACAACAAACATGTGCTGGCTATCCCTCAGGATGTTGGTGTCGGCCAGTCCATTAAGGATGGACTCTTTGATGGGCTCTTTAATGAGCTTTTCTAAGACCTTCCCTGGGATAGAGGTCAGGCTGATGGGCCTGTAGTTTGCCGGATCCACTTTCCTCCCTTTCTTGAAGATAGGCACCACATTGGCCTTCTTCCAGTCTTTGGGCACTTCACCAGAGCACCAGGAGTTCTCAAAGATCCGTGCCAGGGGCTGGGCTATGATGCTTGCCAGCTCCTTGAGTAGCCTGGGGTGTAGATTGTCACGGCCAGCTGACTTGAAAGTATCCAGACTCTCAAGGTGTTCCTTCATGAGGTTAGCATTGATGGAGGGCAGGGGATCATCCTCACCCGGACCTCCCTGTCCCATAGTGGACATGGGCGTCCCGTGGGACTGATGAAAGACCTAGGTGTTCCTAATCACCTTCTCCAAGTGTGTATAAATGGATTCTTCAAGGGCCTTCATGATTTTTTCAAGGGACTGAGATGAGGCTGACTGGTCTGTAGTACTCCAGATCCTCCTTCTTCCCTTTCTTATAGATAGATACTACATTTCCCCTTTTTAGTCATCTAGGACCTCTCCCAATTTGCCATGAGTTTTCAAAGATAATGGCCAGTGTCTCTGCAATCACATCAGCCAACTCTGCTCAGCACCTTTGAGTGCACCGTTTTCAGCCCCATGGGCTTGTACATGTCCAGTTTTTCTAAATAGTCCTTAACCTGTTCTTTTGCCTTTGTTGGCTGCTCACCTCCTCCACAAATTGTAGTGTCAGTTGTTCTTTTTCTTCTTGTTGTGTCCTTGTCATAAAGTAGGTGGTTAAGGAAGTAGTCTCAGCATTTTAAGCCATATTTATACAGTACCAGGTTTGTTGGACAGGACATGTCATAAGGATGCCTGACAACTGAATCCCGAAACAGGCTCTATACTTCCAACTTCCCAATGGTCACTGCTGTAGAGGTGGGGAAAAGAAGAGATTCAAGCTTCTTTGGGGAACTGGGTGTCCAAGATGAGTGGTCATTCCTTAAGGAGACAATCCTCCGAGTCCAAGGGGTGAGTCTCAACGAGAATCAAAGGGGAGAAAGAGTGCTCAAAAGCCCCCCCTGGCTCACCAAAGGCATTTAGGAATGCCTGAAAGCCAAAAAATAGGCGTACACCCAGTGGAAGGAAGGGGCTATCACCAAAGAGGAGTATACCTCCATCGCTTGGGCTTGTAGGGGAGCTATTAGGAAAGCTAAGGCAGATATGGAACTAGGGCGAGCATCAAGGATCAAGGACAACAAAAAGTTCCTTTTTAAATACATAGGGAGTATGAAGAAAGCACGAGGTAAAGTGGGGCCCCTGTGGGATACGCTTGGCAATCTGGTGGTTGCACCAGAGGAAAAGGCAGACCTTTTTAACAATTCCTTTGCCTCCATTTTTTTTGTGCAGGGACCAGGACTCCCCCACTGAGATTCCGGATGGACTCAGGAGAGACTCTGACAGGCCTAGGGTCAGGGAGGACCGAGTTAGGGAACTTCTGGAGGGGCTGGACATGTTCAGATCAGCAGGTCCAGATGCTCTCCATCCCAGGGTGCTTAGGGAATTGGCAGGGGCTATTAAGGGGCCCCTGGCACGGCTTTACGAGCACTCATGGTGCTCTGGCCAGGTGCCAGATGACTGGAAGAGGGCCAATGTGGTCCCCACAACTATAGGTCCGTTAGTCTTACTTCGATCCTGGGGAAGATCTTTGAGACGATTATCCAGGACCACATCTGGGAAGGACCAGCAGGGGGGACGATGCTCAGGGGCAACCAGCATGGGTTCATTAGGGGCAGGTCCTGTCAGATCAACCTGATTGCCTTCTACAATCAGGTCACAAAATCATTGGACGCAGGTGTCGCAGTGGATGTAGTCTTTCTGGACTTCAGGAAGGCCTTCAACACTGTCTCCCACCCCATTCTCATTAAAAAGCTAGGCAACTATGGCATTGATGCCTACACAGTCAGATGGGTCACAAATTGGCTGAGGGGCCATACCTAGAGAGTGATGGTGGATGGGTCATATTCGACCTGGAGGGATGTGGGCAGTCGGGTCCCCCAGGGCTTGGTCCTTGGGCCTGAACTGTTTAATCTCTTTATTAGCGACTTGGACGGGGGCGTGAAAAGCACCCTGTTCAAATTCGCTGATGACACTGTGACTGTTGGGCCTTGAACCCCCAGTCACGTGCAGCCTTGGTTTGAGTAGTTGGTGGTGTACGCCTTACTGACTCCAGCACTGCCAAGTAGATGTTTACTCCTCGAGTGGTCTTCCCCGATCTTGCCTGCCATGACTTTGAAGTTTCTCAGCTGTGGGGTGACTACTCAGGGTCCTCCTGTGGCACAAGTTCTGCCCAACGGTCACTTGCGGGCTCTGCCACCCCTACACCTCGACCTCATGCCACATTGATGGATCACCGTGTTTTCCTGGGCACATGTCCACTCTTGAACGGTTGTGGCGGCCTTCTGAGTCCCTCCTCATCTTTGGTACCAGTTCCCAAAGCCGCTTCGCTCAACCCGCCCCGGGTTGATTGCAGTTGGTATCTTTGGTCGTGAAGCCTGCACCTTCTAGTATAAAATACTTCACTAGGGTCCTAAGCCCAATGTGTTGCCCCTACAGGCCCTGTACTGTATACCTTAACCATATCATCTCCCCTGACCCTCAACCCCTTCAAACGGGGAAATGCAAAAGAGAAACACAAAATAATACTCTGGTCTATTGTGGGGAATCTGCGTGGCCCCTTTCCTGGTCCCTTATGTCAGGGTGCCGGGTGCCTCATTCCTTAAGGCCTTTCTATGAGAGGACCTCTACACGAGGCCAAGTGCCCGTGCCCTACTGCTCGGGTCATTTCTCCCACTTTATCCACCTCTTCCTGGAGTATGGTCCTTCCCCACTTCTCTCCCTCCTGTGACATAACTATTCAGGTGCCTCGTGGCCCCTTCGTGTATGCCTGGTCGCTCTCTGTAATCAGGATAGGTATCCTGCCTCTTTGCAGCCCTTCCTGCTGCTCCTGCTGGGACTCTCCTAAAGGGGGGTGTTCCTCCACCTCCCCACTGGCCCCAATATTCCCACCTGTTGATGTGTTGGTTGCCACGTCCACCTTTCTGTTCCCTCTGCCTTTGCTGCCTTTGTTGGTTGCAGGGGCTGCCTCTGGCTCATCTTGCTCTCTGTCCAGTCGTTCCCCACCACCGCTGCCAGGATCAGTGCCCAGAGCCTCCTCTGACTCTTCAGGCCATTGCCCTTACTCCCCAAGAGCCTCCCGAGGGACACCCTATGGTTGTGTCCTACTTGGGTCTGCTCCTCCTCCCCTTCTGTTTCCACCGGCAGCTGGTTTTATCCTCTCCGGCTGGTGATTGCCGGTGGCACCATTGCCGGCTTCAGCTGGATAAAGACGTGGCTGATGAGCTGCGTGGGTTTCTTTCTCCATTCCAGCTGCTCCGCGGTTCCTGCTGTAGTAAGTAGTTTCTTTGCTTTATCTTTGTGTTTATTTCTTCTCTTTTCTGGGTATTCTGTTCCCAGGGACCTTCCCTTTTGGTTCAGGGTCCTTCCTCCCACTCTCTCCTGGGACAGACACCAAGATCTGGGATGAGGTGGGCACACTAGAATGGAGGGACAGGATACAGTTAGACCTGGACAGGTTACAGGGGTGGGCAAATGAGAATAGGATGGGATTCAATACTGAAAAGTGCAGGGTGCTGCACTTGGGCAGGAGGAAGCAGCAACATACCTATAGGCTGGGGAACTCCCTTCTTGAAAGCACAGTGGCAGAAAGAGATCTTGGGGTTGTTATTGATTCCAAAATGAACATGGGCCATCAATGTGAGGACGTGGTCAGTAAGGCCAACCAAACCTTGTCTTACATCCACAGATGCACCACAAATAGGGCCAAGGAGGTGATCCTCCCCCTCTATGTGACACTGGTCAGGCCACAGTTGGAGTACTGCATCCAGTTCTGGGAGCTGCACTTTAGGAGAGATGAGGCCAGTATTGAGAGGGTCCAGAGGAGGGCCATTCGCATGATCCGGGGACAGCAGGGCAGATCCTATGAGGAGAGGCTACGGGACCTGAATCTGTTCAGCCTTCACAAGAGAAGGCTGAGAGGGGATCTGGTGGCCATCTACAAACTTACCAGGGGGGACCAGCAGGGAATGGGAGAGACCCTGTTCACCCAAGCACCTTCCAGAGTAACAAGGAATAACAGCCATACGTTGTTTGAGAGTAGGTTCAGGCTGGATATCAGAAGACACTATTTCACAGTCAGGGCAGCTAGGATCTGGAACCAACTTTCAAGGGCAGTGGTGCTGGCTCCTACCCTGGGGGTCTTTAAGAGGAGGCTTGAAAAGTACCTATCTGGGGTCATATGAACCCAGTATTCTCTCCTGCTCGGGGCAGGGTGTCGGACTTGATGATCTACTTAGGCTCCTTCCGACCCTACATCTATAAGCTTCTTGAGTCATCTGTAGATTCACTGATGATTTCCTTATTTCTTGCAAGACTGTTATCCAGGGACTGAGTATTTACAAATGAGCAATGCAGTCCCTTCCATTGTGGAGAACTATTAATCGCCATGGTAATTTTTGAGAAGGGAGATCCAAACTGTCCATACCAGTAGTCACCAACCAGCTGATCATGATCAACTGGTTGATTCTGGAGCCTCTGACAGTTGATCTCAGTGTTGGGGGGCTGAGCATGCACATGCACTCAGCCCCCTCAGACTGAGAAACAGAACTGCAGCTGCTCCGGGAGCTGCGCGATGCCACATGTGTCCTGCTGCTGGGACCCACATGGGCTCACCCCACAAGCGGGATGCACATGGTGTCATGCCGCTCCCAGGGCAGCTGTAGTGGGGATTGGGATGTGGTGCTCAGTGCACAGTGGCAACCACCTCCGCCCTGTGCACATATCGGTGTGGCACGTGCCCCCCAGGCCTCTGTCAGGGTGTATGCAGAGGCGGGAGCCCCCCTGCATGCCTGGATGAGCTGCTTGGGCTCCAATCCTTCCACCACCCTGCCCGGCTGGGGCCCTACTCACCCCAGTCCCTGCTTCTGCCCCACTCCCTCCCTCCCTCCCTCACTGCGGGGGCCTCAATCTGCCCCCCTGCCCCTTCTCTCCCCCACAGACTGACCTGTTGGGTGGACGGGGGGAGAGGGGTGGTGCATGGTGGATCCTAGGTTGCCCTTTAATTCAAAAAGTGATCTCGTACTTAAACAGTTCAGAGACCACTGGTCTATACCCTTTCCCCAGGATGTAACTGGTTTAAATGTGAGGGTGGCATCATCGCCCTGTGAACAGCACTTTATACTGACAACCTGTCCCCTGTCCTCTGTCCCAGAACATAACTGGCTTCAGCCTAAATATATTCTGCCCTCTCCCTCCTGAGAGCGGAGCTAGTCTGTAGGGAGAAGAGGAGAAAGGCTCTGGCTGTCACTGGCTGAACTTGTCAGTGTCATTGTCTTTGTGAACAGCTGTTTCTTATGTCCTGTGCCCCTGGCTAACACTTCTGCTCCTGTGGAGCCAGTACCGTTTGTGCTACAGCAGTGGAGGCATTTGACTACATCAGCCATGTTGCCTGACCTCTGTGCTGTTAGCTGTCAGGGCTGACATTTCTGCAAATGAGGGAAGATACACTGTAGCATCATGGTGCTGATGCTATGGCGACATGGCCTTAAATTTTGTAAGTAGACAGCTGCACTGTCAGGTTCAAACCCATTCCCCCATATTTAAAAGTTGGTCTTATAATGGATATTTTTCTGTCAAAGTTTGTGAATAAAACAGTGCAGGAAGATGTCGTGACTAACGCGAGGCTTTTATTCAGGCAGCAGATGAAGTAGGTTCATTTTAGAAAGGAGTAGGAGTCAGAAGAACATTCAGCTTAAGCAGGCAGACCAACCCTCGTTAAAATGAAGGGAAATGCAGTGATACTGGGTCTAGTCACTTGACTATCTGATTTTAAAGAGTTGATATATAATGCTGGATTTATTATTTAAGTTATATATTATACATGGACATTATAGTTTTATAGTGGTGACATCTGACCACTTGCAATCAAGAGACAACTTGAAAGTGTCGCACCATAGAAGAACTGTTTCTCCTAGTTGCAGTTATTTTTATTGACTTGCTTTCAGATACTGTGAATAGCCTATTGGCACATGGTGGTAGATATACTGAGCCAGTAAAGAGAACAAAATCCAAGGGATAAGCAAGAGAGCAGGTGAACAGCTTGTATCGCTTCTGTACACATAGGCTGCTTTACTTAGCCCTGAAAAAAAAGTGAATAAATTCACAGAAAATTTGAATTTAGAGGTAGAAAAAACCCCAGGTATCCCTGATGTTCTCAAGGCTTTGCACTGGCTACACCATATCTTAGGGAAGGGATCTGCGTTGGGAAGTTTTGCTATGCATCTATGGTTATATATGGCATATCCCTCCTCATATGCAGTTGCACAAACTGCCTCCCACACCATTTGTGAGTGGATAGCCTATCTGTAGCAGCATTGTACATTTCTTGTTTGAGAAAGTAGTGCTAGGATAAAAATGTAATGACTTGCTATTATAATGTCTTGAAATGGAGCAATATATGACCCACCAGATTTCTGAGGCCCATTGGCAAGTGTTGTGTGGGCTGTGATCCACAGACCACCTTTTGGAAATCTTTGTTCTTTTTAGGGCCCATGTAAATATTCCCCAGGGGAAGTACAATCAGAGTCCTCAGGTTAAAAGATCTCTGTAGATAACATCTGTTGGGATGGCACATGTGCCTTTCATACTCATGCCCTGGAAGTCAGGGTTATAAAAGGGCAGGGCCATCCCAAAAAGACCCCAGATCTATTGACTCCAACACAGATTGAAGCACCCTAATTCTGATCTGTCAGGACCTACCAGTCATAAATAGTGTAGAAACTATCCTTAGTTAATATTTAGCTTTTAATCAAACTTCCTGAGTCGGGATCTTTATTTGTTACTAAATGCATCATTTGTTTGATCATAAGTCTCCAGTTGCAAATGTTGCTTGTATGAAGGCACCCAAGGCCACGTTCCTGAGATGTTAGAGAGTTGTCAGAAAAGTTTTCAGGCACAAAGTACTGTTCCTCAAGTCAAGCAGACACTAGGAGGGGATGGTTTAGTCAGGGATACTCCTGGCTTGAGCAAAGGGCTGGACTAGATGACCTTGTGAGGTCTCTTCCAGCCCTACTTTCCTATGATCCTACGATCATATCATCTTCTGTGTTAAGTCTGTAGCTTTTTGATGTCCAGTAAAGTTACAGATTTTTGTTCCCAATCCAGCCTTCTGAAGGTATTGCATAGGACACTTAAAATCAGGGATAGAGTGGCTGTTCCACGAAATCTGGTTTTCAACTGGTGATTTAGTATTTCTGTTCTTTTCTTTTTTTTCTGTGAGAATTTTCTTGAATGGAGTAATTCCTTAGTTTCACCACATAGTTTCATGGCACTTGGCACATTGGATGTGGTACATCATGTTTTGTCACTGGCATGTGGGAGAGTCATTCAATGGACTATCATGGTTATAGTAACACAAGGATACTCTGCTTTCTAAGAGCCATTGTATTTTCTTTCCTCAATTGTGGCCATTACTTAGCTCATTTCTGTGAAGCCTGGTCTACCATAAGTTCATTTCAGTGAGTGTAGGGATCATGGATATGGGTTATGCAATATAACTCTATTCTTTTATTTCCCCACCCTCCACTTCCACATTCAGGAATCTTTTCATTAAAACACTCATCTGCTTACACCTTAAATTATGAAATTCAGTACCTTAAAAGAGGTACTGAGTTGTGAGAGGGGAAGACAGCTTGTATGAGTTGTTTCTTAGACCAAAGAGAAAGGGAGACCTTCTCTGTCCCATTCTAGATCTCAGAAAGCTGAACACTTGCTTCGAAAGCACCAAGTATTTCTAGCATCTGTTATCCCACTGCTAAATCTGAAAGACTGGTATGCTGCTTTCAACCTTTAAGATGCATAATTCTTTACTGCCATTCACCCTGCCAGCTAATGCTTCCTGAGATTTATAGTAGGTATCTGAAATGATCAATATTGAATCCTCCATTTGGCTTTCAAAGATGTTCAGAGTGTTTACCTGACATAATTGTTTACCTCAGGAGAATGGATGTCCAAAGTTACTTGTGCTGTATCTGATGAGTATTACTCTGCAGTTCATCAATAGTCCTGGAAAAAGATATGAGAATCCCAGTGTTCCCCTTACATGTGAGTGCCTTAGCCATTAGGATAGAGAGTTGCACTCCTTGTGTGCTCTCTGGCCCACTGAATCTTGCTGCATGGTGACACAGTTTTAACAGGAGGGATGAAGAGTGCCTTCACATAAAATAATTCATGTGCTTAGGACACCATCCAGGGAGCTGGGAGATATGGGTCTGAATCTTCGCAGACTGTAAAGAGAATTTTACCCAAGTTACCTATTCCCTGGGCTAGAGCTCTGACCACTAGGCTGTTCTAAAAATGTTGGCTCTTCTTATAATCACCATTGCTGCTCTCATAATAACCACCTTGTTTTAAAAGAACATGGTAGCTGCCACTGTGTTTTGCAAGGAGCCTGATCCACTGGGTGTGTTAAGTGTCAGTCAGATTGCCAACCAGACTGAGCTCCTCAGGGTGTTTTTCAGGATAACAGTTTTGGACTGAGACACTTAAAGCATGATTTATGTGGAATCCAAGTAGCGAAGTCTTTATTGGAGCTAGCCCAGGGTCCACCTGAGATCACAAACAAGATTTCTCTTTAAAAGAGTTTGTGTTTAACATTTAATAAACTGGTCCACTTATCTGTATTCTTTACAAAGTCTTATGTATGAAAAATTTAGCGACTCTATATATCTTGCATGTATGGACTACTTCAACAGGAGTACGGACTTCAGGGAGTTCCCACAACTCTTTGTGGTTGATACTGACTGGAATAAAGGTGAATTGGTACCAACTTGGAGACTGTTCAATGGACTCTAGAGTCTGAGACTGCTGCAAATTGGCTGGCAAATCACCCCTAAGAGAGCTCATTCCTCCACTCTTAATAACTGCTTTATGAAACATAGACTTGAGATATCTAGAAGACAGGGTCACCTGTACACCCTTTCTCACAGCACTAGGCACACTTTGTGCAAGTTTCAAGAGAGAATGAGAAATTTGACAGGATGTTTCTATGTCCTCTCTTCACCTATAACACTTGTACCCACCTGTGTCTAAGACTACTGGTTTAGAGTAAGTAGCAATAGAATATGTATACAGACTGTAACTCAAAGAAGAAAGAGGTTACTTGCTTATATGACAACTGATCCTTTTCTGAATGGTTAGTATATGTATATTCCATGAATATTCTGTGACTGATCCTCCATCTCTGCTGCTCTGGAGTCCTGACACTATGGACTACTTAGCTACAGTGAAAGACCTGGGTAGCAGTGATCTGGCTCTCTCCACTTTGGTTCTGAGCATCAGGCCGTGAAGGGCACACAAGTTACTGCTGATGACAACAGCTATTGTGTGGGTCAGGGGAAATATGTATGTGTACTAAACATTTCCAAGAATATGATTTACCATAGAGGTAAATAACATTTTAATCTAATGATAGTCCATTACATACTAGTGCTGGATATTCTTCTATTGCATTCTTCGGCATGTTGTCCAGTCTACTCCTTTATTTATTCTTTCCTTAGGACTTTCTTGTCTTGGATCAGGTTTGGGTGCTGGATTGTACCCTTCTTGGAACATGAACTTGTGACTTTATTTGCTTGTAGAGAACTTGTGACCAGTTGTGGACTTAGTCTATACTATTTATGGATTTGGTTTGCGTATGTGAGTGCTATATATTTCTGTGCTAGACTGCAAGCTCCTTTTAATTTGTTAGATTGGACTATTCATTCCTGACATCATCTATCTTTCATCATGGACTAAAATTCCCAAGAAATGCTGGCACAGGACTAACAGTAGCGGGTCATTTACGTATATGCTATACTGTGGAAATATAACAACTCTAAACAATAAGTTAGCTCCTATGAAGGAAGACTGGGTTGTCAGAGGGATGGTTGCCTTAGCAACATTACCCATAATGGTCTTGTGAACTGTGGATAAAAGTTGATCAGGGAGTAACTGGATGGGGGGGTTCAAAAATCATGCAAAGGCAGGAGCTGAACACTTTGTCCTATTTGTACATCCTCTGCATCTGAAGCAGTGGGGTAACTGCCTGCTTCTAGACAGATAAACCCCTATAGACTTCCAGGGGAAGGGCTTTAGTATTGAGAAGTGTGTTGCTTTTTCTAAGGGCCTGTACAGTCTAGTCCTATTCTTTATGTAGTAGTATTCTAGATTATTTTAGAATCTCTGTGAAAAGCCTTCTTTATCCATATTTGCTTGCTTATAGTGCTTGGCACAAGCTGGTACAGATGGCTCAAACAGGGCCAGATACCATCACAATACCAACCTCACCACATATGTAGTACTATAAAACAATAACCATCATATAACTTGATATCAGCCCTGGTCTATAAGCTGAAAACCATCTAAATATATCTTCCCTGTGCGTTCTTCAGAGACAAACACACAGCATTCTTGCATACTTGCTGAGAAGTCTCTGTTTCCGAATGTTTACCAGGGAGAGATGTCTAGAAGGGTAGCAAGAAAGAAAGAGCACATACACTAACTAAACTAGAATCCAAAGTCAGCCCATGACAGGTATCATGAAAACACACTGTACAGTGTACAGACATACAACATTTTTCTTTCAGGATAGCATTCTATTCAACCTTTCTAGGCTGAATAGAGTGGCAAGGCTTTTAGTAAGATCAGTTTCTGTAATGACTCACCAAATGCTATGAAGTCAAAACAGGTTGCTTGTACTTGAAAGATATAAAAACAACCATGTCGTCTTCATAGTTACTGTGCAAAACATTGCATAGATGTGTGCAAGAGAACATTTTATACCTGATACAGCATTCTTAATCCTGGAGGTTCTTCACTCTTAGTTTTTTGGGGTTTTTTTGTGGTCGTACTTTGAATTCAGAGCTAACACTTTAGACACAATGCTAATTTCTCCACAATAGTGTCGTGGTCAAAGGGCTACTATTTTGAATTTTTTAAAGTAAAAAATCAATTAAAAGACAAGAATGGCTCAAATCAACTCTGAGTGAAGCTAGTAGAATGACTCCTTTTAGGTTTAAAAGGAGTAGGAATGGGTTCCTACTGAGACACAGGCTAGATCTACGAGCTATATGGAATTAATAGTAAATGCTTCTTAGCTAAAACAAATTACAAGGACTTTTTTACTTTTTCATTTGTAAAATCCATTTTCAACAGCAGTAAATATGCCTACATTTACAGAATGCTTTTCATTTCCAAAGTTTGTATCATCTCTAAAGTTTAATGCAAAAATGTTTTTTTTTGTACTTACATGATTTGATAAGAAAAATATCCCTTTTGTGAAATCTGACAGAAAAGTGAAATTTCAGACACAAATGGTTTGTAACTCACTGAAGGAAATTTTACAGGAATTTTTTATAGAATAAGTGCTCTGACTTCTTCACAAGGTGAATTTCCTTCCACTTCCCAACAGTCTGCCAAATTTCTCCCTATTTTCCAGGACAGCAGGAAATATCTAAGAGGATCAAAGCCCCTTTAGGCTTTAGATTATAAACAGTAATAGGAACAACTTTCCTGAATGGACAAAAGCCCCTGCTACCTAGAGGTATGTGTCTAGTAAATTCTCTTCTTTAAGGTTCCAGTAAATCTTAGTAAGCTTGAGTGTGTCTACACTGCAGTCAAGGGATAAAAACTAGATTTGTTAGCGCTCTCTCTCTCTCAGCTCCATGCACCTATGGCTGCTGTCAGTCTCCAAGCTAGTTCTGGTAAATCTAAGTCTACACAAGCTTCAGTCACTGCAGCAATAAATGAGACAGTTAGTTAAAAGTCCATGATGCCTTGTTCCGACAATTGCATAGGGTTACATTATAGCTTTCCCTTTAGCCCGGAGTTAAGGGGTCATGTAGCTCACAGACACAATTCAGGCTGTGGTTTCCTTCTTGGTCCAGTTAGGAAGCAATCTGTGCCAGCTCTTTACCAAAATAAATTGCTTTCCACTTCATGCTGGCTCAGCTGTGCTGACTGGCATGCTGGGGATGGTGATGAAATCAAGGCTTCACCACTCCCCATTCCTGTCTTACCCCTGTCTGCCCACCTGCTTGTAAGGGGGAATGGTCAGTCCACAGACACCAATCGCCTTCCTGAGATGTGACCTGACATGCAAATATCTTACAGAAGGGAGTAAAGATGCCCCTTATGCCCCCTTGTGTCTAGACCAAGCTAATTTTTTGTCCATAGGTCTTTTTTTTCTGAACTCTGAAGGCTCATGGGAGCATCTTGCCCAGCTTGATGAAGGCATTTCCTGCCATGCAGTTCTAAAATGGCAATGTATAGAACAGGATGCAAATTTCTTTCTCGTTCTTTGCTTGTTGAGAAGTCAGAGATGATGAGATATTCTCCAATGCAGCTTCTTTGTGTCATGCTACTGGTTTAATCTGGTCCTAAAGCCACTTTCGCAAACTGAAGGAGCATCACTGCAGGATAAGGATGATCCTCTGGGTTGAGAGCACTGGTAGAAGAGCTATTAGGCTGTTTTCCTCCCTGCTGCCAGGGAAGGGCAGATGTGCCTTGGATGTGTGTATGCTGCCAACCCCCTACCTGTATTTGTGGTCCCATGTGGTCATAGCAGCCTACAATTAAACACTCTTCAAGTGTTGAGAGAGAGAGGCAGAGATTGGCAATATATGCTGTAACACAGCCCAAGGGGACAGGTCCTGCTTGGAGTGGTGCCATGGTGAGCTTTAAATGCCCATGCTTCTGTGCCCTTGTGGTTTTATCACATCACAGGACTGCCTTTGGACACTTGTTACTTGCATGTTGTCTTCCTCCAGGGGGCTTGAGAGGCTCCACCTCTTCATGCTTTTTAAATTTGGGTTTCCCCGCAGTCAGACTTTTCTCAAGCTGCTTAGCTTTTTTTCTCTGGTACACCCACATAATTACTCCAGCACAAAGAGTGGGCTTGTGAAGCAGCAGCATTTTAAAAACCACAAACTCTGATCTCAAGGCAATCTTTCCCTCCTACTTCCTCCTCCTTCAGCAGGGGTGTCAGCCCTGCTGCTTCTTTCTAACTTTCTCTGAGTCATCTCATCAGGTAGCTTGTAAATACTTAAATGCATCCATCAATGTCAAGTCAGAGTAACTAAACAGCAGCATTTGGAGGTTCCCTACCCCTGAGTTTCTCTTTCTTTGAGGTGCAAAGAACTTCTGGGTAAAGGGGTAATCCTACCTTTCTGTATATGGAACATAAACATACTGGGTGCATACAAGAATTACATTTTGATTGGCCATAACCGAGATTAGGGTGATCTAAATGGCCATGTGTGCAAGCTTTTGCAGGGTTTAGGTCATCCTAAAAGTGGTGTGCCCAATTTAAAGTTAGTTCTTGTCAGACAAGAACTAACTTTAGATTGGCATGGGTTAACCTGACCTAATGCATGCTTGCACACATTTCCAGGACAGCTCTGGGGCTCGGAAAGCCCAGCCACACTCCACAGCCTGGGACTGTGCTGTTTTTACCCCTGACTCTGTCTAGGCTATTTCCCCCTCGCTACCTCCACTACCCAGCTGTGCCTCTACCCCAGGGGAGGCACACCTGCCAACCTTCCCCGCAGACCTGAGAGTCTCCCCCCCCGCCCCCGCATTGGCCAACTTATGTGTCACCTCCTCCTGGCAGGTGGTGAATGTTTGCATGCAGTGATCCTGACTCAGGTTTAGACGGCTTAGTTTAAGCTGCCTAAATCTGAGTCAGATCCCACAAATGCTTATTGGCACCCATTGATGCCATCAGATACCTGTCACTGTATGAGAACCATGAACTAAGGCCTGACAGATCAGGTAGCTTTCTTACAGGCAAGGTAACACACTAATAGTCTTATGAGTGCTTTTTGAAGCACCTCTGATTAATAGTCTAAAATTAACAGTCTAAAATTCAGACAGTTGAAAATGTTTGTTGTACAGTATCTTCACTTTTCTTAGTTATATCTTTTCAAGTTGAACTTGAAAAATACTGATGTCACCAGGGAATGTTCCTTAGACCTCCTACTGACCTCTGCTTGAATAGTCCTTGAGGGCTAAGCTAGCTGGAGAAGATGTAACATGGCTAGCTATTTCTGATTAATGGAGCATAGTGTACAAACCATTACTAGAAAAATATTCTCTTTTTGTTTGAGAAGGATATAATTTAATGCATCTTAGCTACATGTCAACATTTTAAAAACAAAATGTGTCAATGATTCAGATGGTGTGTGGAAGGCAAACTGTCACTTCTTAGGATGCTCTGGATTTTGAAAAATCTCTGAATATTGAACAGCCATAAAGCGTACTTGTATGATTGATATATGTGAATTTTTTCTTGCACTAAATGGCAAAATATGGATGCTGAAGTAAAGTCTAGTATACTGCTGGGCAAAATTCACCAGCTCAGCTACCATGTTTCACTCTATATACCACATCCCCCTCTTCCAAGGAAAGTATGGGTGTTTATACACATTCTCTGGGGGTGTATATGTGTGTGTGTGGGGAGGAGCGGGGGCTCTTTAATTAGAGTGGTTCCGAGAGCCACTCTAATTAAAGCACCCAGAGCATTTTGTGTATTAGCGTCCTCATGCTTAAACATGGTGGCAGGGTCGTTTTAACTAAAGCTGATTAGATGAGTGTGGGAATGCTGATACACGAGATGCTGAAGTCTGCTAGAACATGGTAATTACCACACTCCAGCAGCCCTGCTCTAACACGCTGTAATTACAGCGTGTCAGAGCAGCCTTGCTGCTCATGTATAGGTGCCCTATGTTGGCAAATTCCTGAGCTGTTCCCACCAGATGGCTTGGGGAGCTGGGTTGCAGATCCTTGAAGGAACTAAGTCTAGTTCTCCTTATCCAGTCATTCTGATCAGCTTGGTATGAGGCTAGTGAGTGGGAAAACATTTGTTGGGGAGGGACTCTGGAAGACTACCTGTCCTCAATTCAGATGCACACATGTTAAATAAATTGCTATTTGGTCTGCGTGAAATTTGGGAGCCAGGAACTCCCAAGTTCTAATCTCTGTGCTGTTTTAAATTAATCTTTGAAACATATCTCCAGTAGATTTTGGCAAGTTGCTTTGCTTCTCTGCCACCCTTATTCATGCTGAATAGTGCCTTATTTAACATGCAGTCTCAAAGTCCCTGAGTATCAGGAGTGAGATTTGCAAGGTAAAAGGGAAAACTCCTGGTACCTCTCTTTCTGTGGGTTTCCAGGGTGAGGCAGAAGCAGAATCAGATTCTCAGTCAGGTGTTGAAGAAGAAAGTGTTAATATTTATTATGTGCTTTTAAAATGCAAGGGGCTAATTGATCCCTATTATTAATATGATTGTAACTAATATGTGACCTTTCTGTAGAGAAACTTAAAGGATTGCTGGGTTACTTAGGCCTTGTGTACAATAGAAGAGGTTTTCCAGTACTGCTGTATATTATATATTGGCAAACCCTTCTGGTGAAGCTGAAGCTTACATTATCCAATAAAAGCTTTGTTAGTATAATTTATACCCATTTCCTCTAGTGAACTAAGATAGCCTGGCAAAGAATATTTTTGCCAGCATAATTGCATCTACTCTTGGGCTTCTTCTGGCATATTGGCTGTGTTGGTTAGAGGTGTGATTTCCTACACACCCGACTGACATAACCATGCTGGAAGAATATAAAACATAGACCAGACCTTACAGTTGAATATGTAGATGTGGTAGGCTGGCTGGTGGGCTCACCAGCAGCCCAGATTGTTAACTTGAGTCTGAAATGGCTCAGACTGATTGGTGGAGCATGTCCATCAATCAGGAGGAGGCAAGCAGCAAGCTTGCCCCACCCTGACCCTGAAGACGGGGTTTGTGAAAAGCTGGTAAAGCTGACCAGTGGGGAAAAGCAATTGCCCCAGAAGTGCCCAGAAGACTCCACCACCTAGCAGGGAGCAGTAAGAGGCTGTGACCCTGCCCTGCCATGGAGGGAACTGTGGTGTCGGTGCACAGATCGGTGCATGGAGGGTCCAGGAGTGGACAGGACCTCGGGGGCTGCATGAGGCAGTGCGGGTCCCCAACCCTGCACAAGGCAGGAGCTGGGCCATCAGTACACGGATCAGTGCACAGGGCCATAGAGCTGACAGGTTGCCGCATTGGCATGAGACAGCGTGGGTCCCCAACCCTGCCCTAGGCAGACGTCCCCTTTGGTGCACAGAGTGGTTCACGATGGGCTGAGAGGGGGCTGAAAGGCCCTGGTGGCTGTACAAGGCAGCTCAGCCTTCCTGCCACCAGCAGCACCCAGATGGGTCAGCCACCCCTGTGAGGGAGGACTCTGGGACTCATGAGTTGCCCAGGGAAAGGAGATTCCCACAAGGGAGGAGGGGCCTTCCTCACTGCAGGGGATCAAGCGGAAGCCTCTCAGGAGTGGGGACAATTTGCCCCTGAGCACAGAGGGGAGTCTAGGGCCCCTGTTTAAGGGTGTTGTCATGGTTATGGGCCCCTCCTAGTTGAGTGACCTGTCGGAGGGTAATGATGTTTTATTAGGTAATAGAATCTTTCACTGGGTTGCCATTTCTTCCTTGGGCACAGCTGCTGTGCCATTGTAGTGCTCTGGTTCCTTACGCTGTGGGGATTCCCGTTGTAACCCTGCATCCTTATTGTTGTACTATAAAGGGTTATAAGCTATTTTATATTCGAATCTATTGTATTGGTTATCTATATATGTTGGTGACTCTAGTGATGTAACCTGATTGTGTATGTTTAATTATTGTCCCATCACTGCTAGTTATTCCTTTTGTTGAATTGTTAATTAACCTGTGTTTTATCCTTTGGTGCTCCTTTGCCTGCTGCTAGAGGGCTCTGTCGAGGGTCAGAGGCAGCAGTCTAATCAGAAGGCCACAAAGGATAGGCCTGTGCCTGAGTTCAGGGTTGAAAAGGGCTATTGCCTGTGTAAACCTATATTTGTAAATAACTTATGTACACATGTATGTGTATATGCCTATAGATATATGTATATGAGTTTATGGTTATAAGTTTTATATTATTTTGTATCATTAAACCTGTACGTAGTTAAATATCACTGGGTGTCCTGGGTCTCTGCTCTGCTCTGCAGGGAAAGGAGGTGAGCTGATCTGCAGCTAGGCAGCCATGCTCACCACAGCATACACGCATCCGCTGACATCCCTTCGATTGGAGAGGGAGTACCTTTCCGTATACCACCTGGGTTACGTAAGTCTTCCAGGAGCTAGAGTAATTGAGGACCACCTGAATTGAGTGTAACACTACCTGGATTCCTTTGGACAAGTGGAGTAAGATATGGCTTTAGGTGAGTAAAGGTGATGGAACTTAGCTTTAGACAATAGTTATGTAGTGTTCCCTAATATGACCAAAGGGCACTAATGACCTTGGTATCTCCTTTTGTCTCCCTTGGCATACAGGTAGAGAATGGGGATAATTGTACAGCAAAAATCCTTTCCATCTCACTCCTTTGTTTACTTTTTTCATGATTTCCTTCCACTCCCAGGTAAAGGAATTTAGGCTGTTTGAAGAGTTGTTCTGCTGGGGTGTGGCAATATGTTAACTTGAAACATTGCTGAATGTTTAGTCACTTCTAATGCCTTCTGTAGGAGTTTTAGAAATGTAAAATTGTTATATTTGTAGTTAACTGTTCATTTGCACATATTTTGCAGAAATAGATTAACAGTCTAAAATTAAACATGCCTCCATATGCACACTAAAGTCCATGGAAATATATCATGTATGTAATTAAAAGCCGCCTATTGCAATGCTGTAATACTGTACTGTTACCTTTCCCTGGTCAGATGTCAACAGTAATAGCATGTATAGCATCTGTATCAGTCACTGCAAATTTGACTTTTAAAAGGATAGGCAAAAAAGAAAAGCTTGAGTTTATTTTATCAGAAACATGTCATTTATAAAGAAGTCTCATGGGGTCAAGGAGGGAAGGGGAGGGGCAGTTAAACTGGGTAAACCAGTGGTGATTTAGCAAGGTAGAACTCTTTTCCAGAGCCCATCATCATCTGCTACAGATTAGTGGCCACTTGTTCACTAGTTCACACAGATCTTTGGATTACATCTACTCCAAGTCTGTTAAATCTACAGATGGGAAGGAAATAAGTTTCCCATCATGTGAAAATGTCTGTGGTTTTCAGAAATTTTCCCATCCTGAACAGGGATGAACCAAAGAACTTTTTGTAGTTTTTCATGAAAAATAAGGCACTTACATCTTCTCCTTCTCCCTACTCCTACCCTGACTTGCTAAAAAAAACAGTGGATGAAGGACTCACCTGGGATATGGGAGACCCAGGATCAAGTCCCTACTCTCTGATTCAGTTCATGGGCTTGCATCTGTATCTTTAGTGATACTGCTGGATTATTGTAGGTTTTTCTCTCTCTGTGCATTTGACCAGAAATTCTATCCTTGATCTGAAAAACCTTTCCTGATCAACATGTTGTTGGAAATTGGTACATTTCTGTGGGAAAGAAAAATTACTTTAAACAAATCTGCATTTTCTGGTGAAAATCTTTTCATTGGATCAGCTCCACGCCATCATATAGCTGCCTTCTGTATTGTCTCCACAGGCTCAGTGGTAGGTGATCACAAGAGAGGTACTTCATTCCTCTCAAAATAATAGATTGATCTGTTTATGGTAGCATGTACACCTTATCAGTGTTAGATGTGGAAGAATCATAGTTCCTGAATCATTGCCTAAGTCTGATCTTGCACTGATGTCAATGAAATAATCTCACAGAAGTCACTGGAAATACCAAAGTAAATGTGTAAAATCAAAATCAGGTCCACAATATTCATAGTATTTCCATTCCAGCTCACATAAATAGCCTGTCTGGTTCAGCACTATACCTCTAGCAAGTGATAGCACCAGATGCTGTGGGCAAAGGCGGGGGCAGGGAAGCCCCTCAACCAACCGGTAAAACACAAAGTATGTAATTTAATTTCATAAAAATGGTGTCAAACCCAGTGCTTGTCAAAAACACCAAAATAAAATTGGTTTCCCATTTTCCTTTTTCTATGCGTAATTTAGGGACACAATTTGACAATACAATGAATGACATTTGTTCATCTAACTACCTCCTTTGTAGGAATAATGAGAAAGGACTTTGGTGTTGAACTATTAGTTGTACCTGCATATGTGTGTTCACAATACTGAGTCTGCAACACTGCACATATATTTGGGAAATCACATCTAAAAATGCAGATTAAGATTTGTATGCAATAAAAACAAGGCTGAAACAGCTCCAGCATCAACATTGATCTGACTTCTATAATGAAAGGTGAATTGACTTGCAAGAACTCAGTGAATATTACTGCCTTTCTAGTCAAAAACATTTCATAACACCCAGTACTCGCCTCCCAAAGCCATGCTAACATCACTTGCTCTTGCATACTACTTTTGGCTTGGTTACACCTCATGCTCTCACTTTAATTTTGTGTTGTCTAAGAATAATTCAGGACATCTCTAGACAAGTTATCTGTTTCATTTGAAAGGAATAAAGGACAGATAACAAATCTGATGTGAAACTGTAGCAACACACTATATAGCTAGTGCAAAGCAAACTAAGATTTCTATGGACATATTTTTGTTGTGATAGTCCACATTAAAAAAGAAATAGAGATTAGTTTACTGGATTAAGATCATAAAAAGAGAGAAACTGTTCTAGAAGACAACATGCATCAATTGTGTTTTGTTATAATGTTTAGGTCAATCAGAGAGGTGCATTTAATGAGTGGCATAAGCAGTTGATCCTATTGCTGATGCATGATATATTAATGTGTAGTCCCAGACTGGCCTGAACTTTGCCAGTGTGGTGTGCCAGTTAATCAGTGTGTGTATGATGACTCATAAAGCACATTTTGTGACATGCAATAAATTCTTGCCATTACAGATGTGCCAATCAATCAGCGTGTGAATGTCAAGTCACACTGTGCATGACATACTTGCATGTGCACTTAGTGATAGTAGACACTAAATTATGATTCTACTTTGTTTTGTTCAGTTTTCAGTCAGAAAAATTACCAACCAATGCAGAACGTATTGTTAGAGACAACTTTAAGTACTGTGAGGATGTTTATGGTGAGGGTAGCTGTCTACTGAATTAAAGGATATGGACAAAGAATTTTAAGGTGAACTGTCAGTGTTTCTAGGGGAAAAAAGAATGCTCCCATTAACACAAATCTTCATTCTTTTCTTGAACATCCAGCTAATGATCAGTAGCTTCTTTCAGGGAAGATACAACACACAAAAGTTTGAGGTGGCAATACTTTACAGTATCTTAGGTAATTAATTTCTACATCAAGAAAATTGAAAAGTGGCAATAGAAAGAAAATTAAAACAAGATCTTTGTGATTTTTGTGCATCAGAGTTTAAAGGAGGTCATCCAGGGAAGGAAATGGATCCAGTGTGGATAGATACTTTCTAGTCAGCTATTCTTGCCATGAATTTCTTGAGCTTCACAGCAGCAAGACAGCTCAGCTGTCTAAGAGTTGAGTCCATGTTGGGTTAGGAAGAGTAGAGCTCACCATAAAGGCTGAATATCAACTTGGGTGGAGAAGGGGAAGAATCTGCAATTGTATTGTATTTAGGTCCCAGTTAGGCAGAGTTTCAAGCGAGGCGTTGATGGCGATTTAAGGCAGCTTGCATATGGCATCCATGTTGACTGAAGAGGATGGTGCTTAAGTGTTCAGCCCATCTCTGGAGGATCTGGGCCTTGTCATTTAGCAGAGTGGTCCCATTGGCAGACAGCAGAGGGGAGGATCCGAGGACCTGCAGGCCATAAATAGCCTTTAGGGCATCAAAGGACTTCTTAACGTTGTTTCGGTCAGCATAATGCTGTATCTCATCTGTTTTGTTCTTCAACCATGTGTCCTGAAGCTCCGCCTTCAATCATGGAATTCCAAAATGCCATGCAACAAATGTTTAATGGCAAAGTTCCTGGACCTGATATACTTCCAGGGGAGATCTACAAAACAGGTTATCATGGCCTCACGGAGAAACTAACTGAGATCTGCAGTGTGTGCGTGTAGGAGGTAGTCCCTCAAGAATTCAAGGATGCCTCCACTGTCCACCTGTACAAAAGGAAGGGAAATTGCCAACTCTGTGACAACCACAGAAGCATCTCCCTGCTCTCAGCTGCCAACAAGATACTCACGAGAGTCCTCCTCAACTGGCTGACTGACCATCTAAACAGCCTACTGCCTGAGAGCCAGTGTGGCTTCAGAAAAGGACGCAGAACCACCAACATGGCCTTTATGGCTCGGCAGCTTCAAGAAAAGTTCCAAGAACAGAATGTTGACCTTCTCCTCATGTTTGTCGACCTAACCAAAGCCTTTGACACAGTGAACCACAAAGGCCTCTGAGAAATCATGAAGAAGTATGGATGCCCTGGAAAATTCATCAATATGGTTCGACAGGTCTACGACAGCATGATGGCACACGTCCGTGTGAATGGTGAATGCTTTGACCCCTTTCCGGTCACAAATGGCATCAAGCATGGCTGTGTGCTCACACCTACCCTCTTCAACATGGTATTCTTTTCCATGCTGTCAGATGCCTTCCAAGATGATGACCTTGATATGGGGATCAGGTACCATTTTGACAGAGACATCTTCAACCTGCGCAGGCTCTGAGTGAACTCCAAAGTCCAGACAGCCACATTTCACAACTTCCTCTTCACTGATGACTATGTGTTATGCGCAGGCTCACAGGCTGACATGCAATGGTCCACAGACCTATTCTCATCAGCCTGCAACATGTTTAGTCACTTCTAATGCCTTCTGTAGGAGTTTTAGAAATGTAAAATTGTTATATTTGTAGTTAACTGTTCATTTGCACATATTTTGCAGAAATAGATTAACAGTCTAAAATTAAACATGCCTCCATATGCACACTAAAGTCCATGGAAATATATCATGTATGTAATTAAAAGCCGCCTATTGCAATGCTGTAATACTGTACTGTTACCTTTCCCTGGTCAGATGTCAACAGTAATAGCATGTATAGCATCTGTATCAGTCACTGCAAATTTGACTTTTAAAAGGATAGGCAAAAAAGAAAAGCTTGAGTTTATTTTATCAGAAACATGTCATTTATAAAGAAGTCTCATGGGGTCAAGGAGGGAAGGGGAGGGGCAGTTAAACTGGGTAAACCAGTGGTGATTTAGCAAGGTAGAACTCTTTTCCAGAGCCCATCATCATCTGCTACAGATTAGTGGCCACTTGTTCACTAGTTCACACAGATCTTTGGATTACATCTACTCCAAGTCTGTTAAATCTACAGATGGGAAGGAAATAAGTTTCCCATCATGTGAAAATGTCTGTGGTTTTCAGAAATTTTCCCATCCTGAACAGGGATGAACCAAAGAACTTTTTGTAGTTTTTCATGAAAAATAAGGCACTTACATCTTCTCCTTCTCCCTACTCCTACCCTGACTTGCTAAAAAAAACAGTGGATGAAGGACTCACCTGGGATATGGGAGACCCAGGATCAAGTCCCTACTCTCTGATTCAGTTCATGGGCTTGCATCTGTATCTTTAGTGATACTGCTGGATTATTGTAGGTTTTTCTCTCTCTGTGCATTTGACCAGAAATTCTATCCTTGATCTGAAAAACCTTTCCTGATCAACATGTTGTTGGAAATTGGTACATTTCTGTGGGAAAGAAAAATTACTTTAAACAAATCTGCATTTTCTGGTGAAAATCTTTTCATTGGATCAGCTCCACGCCATCATATAGCTGCCTTCTGTATTGTCTCCACAGGCTCAGTGGTAGGTGATCACAAGAGAGGTACTTCATTCCTCTCAAAATAATAGATTGATCTGTTTATGGTAGCATGTACACCTTATCAGTGTTAGATGTGGAAGAATCATAGTTCCTGAATCATTGCCTAAGTCTGATCTTGCACTGATGTCAATGAAATAATCTCACAGAAGTCACTGGAAATACCAAAGTAAATGTGTAAAATCAAAATCAGGTCCACAATATTCATAGTATTTCCATTCCAGCTCACATAAATAGCCTGTCTGGTTCAGCACTATACCTCTAGCAAGTGATAGCACCAGATGCTGTGGGCAAAGGCGGGGGCAGGGAAGCCCCTCAACCAACCGGTAAAACACAAAGTATGTAATTTAATTTCATAAAAATGGTGTCAAACCCAGTGCTTGTCAAAAACACCAAAATAAAATTGGTTTCCCATTTTCCTTTTTCTATGCGTAATTTAGGGACACAATTTGACAATACAATGAATGACATTTGTTCATCTAACTACCTCCTTTGTAGGAATAATGAGAAAGGACTTTGGTGTTGAACTATTAGTTGTACCTGCATATGTGTGTTCACAATACTGAGTCTGCA
This sequence comes from Alligator sinensis, assembly GCF_000455745.1. Lineage (NCBI taxonomy): Eukaryota > Metazoa > Chordata > Crocodylia > Alligatoridae > Alligator > Alligator sinensis. Next base: position 144,436 of record NW_005843278.1, on the reverse strand, counting down.
ACACTGCACATATATTTGGGAAATCACATCTAAAAATGCAGATTAAGATTTGTATGCAATAAAAACAAGGCTGAAACAGCTCCAGCATCAACATTGATCTGACTTCTATAATGAAAGGTGAATTGACTTGCAAGAACTCAGTGAATATTACTGCCTTTCTAGTCAAAAACATTTCATAACACCCAGTACTCGCCTCCCAAAGCCATGCTAACATCACTTGCTCTTGCATACTACTTTTGGCTTGGTTACACCTCATGCTCTCACTTTAATTTTGTGTTGTCTAAGAATAATTCAGGACATCTCTAGACAAGTTATCTGTTTCATTTGAAAGGAATAAAGGACAGATAACAAATCTGATGTGAAACTGTAGCAACACACTATATAGCTAGTGCAAAGCAAACTAAGATTTCTATGGACATATTTTTGTTGTGATAGTCCACATTAAAAAAGAAATAGAGATTAGTTTACTGGATTAAGATCATAAAAAGAGAGAAACTGTTCTAGAAGACAACATGCATCAATTGTGTTTTGTTATAATGTTTAGGTCAATCAGAGAGGTGCATTTAATGAGTGGCATAAGCAGTTGATCCTATTGCTGATGCATGATATATTAATGTGTAGTCCCAGACTGGCCTGAACTTTGCCAGTGTGGTGTGCCAGTTAATCAGTGTGTGTATGATGACTCATAAAGCACATTTTGTGACATGCAATAAATTCTTGCCATTACAGATGTGCCAATCAATCAGCGTGTGAATGTCAAGTCACACTGTGCATGACATACTTGCATGTGCACTTAGTGATAGTAGACACTAAATTATGATTCTACTTTGTTTTGTTCAGTTTTCAGTCAGAAAAATTACCAACCAATGCAGAACGTATTGTTAGAGACAACTTTAAGTACTGTGAGGATGTTTATGGTGAGGGTAGCTGTCTACTGAATTAAAGGATATGGACAAAGAATTTTAAGGTGAACTGTCAGTGTTTCTAGGGGAAAAAAGAATGCTCCCATTAACACAAATCTTCATTCTTTTCTTGAACATCCAGCTAATGATCAGTAGCTTCTTTCAGGGAAGATACAACACACAAAAGTTTGAGGTGGCAATACTTTACAGTATCTTAGGTAATTAATTTCTACATCAAGAAAATTGAAAAGTGGCAATAGAAAGAAAATTAAAACAAGATCTTTGTGATTTTTGTGCATCAGAGTTTAAAGGAGGTCATCCAGGGAAGGAAATGGATCCAGTGTGGATAGATACTTTCTAGTCAGCTATTCTTGCCATGAATTTCTTGAGCTTCACAGCAGCAAGACAGCTCAGCTGTCTAAGAGTTGAGTCCATGTTGGGTTAGGAAGAGTAGAGCTCACCATAAAGGCTGAATATCAACTTGGGTGGAGAAGGGGAAGAATCTGCAATTGTATTGTATTTAGGTCCCAGTTAGGCAGAGTTTCAAGCGAGGCGTTGATGGCGATTTAAGGCAGCTTGCATATGGCATCCATGTTGACTGAAGAGGATGGTGCTTAAGTGTTCAGCCCATCTCTGGAGGATCTGGGCCTTGTCATTTAGCAGAGTGGTCCCATTGGCAGACAGCAGAGGGGAGGATCCGAGGACCTGCAGGCCATAAATAGCCTTTAGGGCATCAAAGGACTTCTTAACGTTGTTTCGGTCAGCATAATGCTGTATCTCATCTGTTTTGTTCTTCAACCATGTGTCCTGAAGCTCCGCCTTCAATCATGGAATTCCAAAATGCCATGCAACAAATGTTTAATGGCAAAGTTCCTGGACCTGATATACTTCCAGGGGAGATCTACAAAACAGGTTATCATGGCCTCACGGAGAAACTAACTGAGATCTGCAGTGTGTGCGTGTAGGAGGTAGTCCCTCAAGAATTCAAGGATGCCTCCACTGTCCACCTGTACAAAAGGAAGGGAAATTGCCAACTCTGTGACAACCACAGAAGCATCTCCCTGCTCTCAGCTGCCAACAAGATACTCACGAGAGTCCTCCTCAACTGGCTGACTGACCATCTAAACAGCCTACTGCCTGAGAGCCAGTGTGGCTTCAGAAAAGGACGCAGAACCACCAACATGGCCTTTATGGCTCGGCAGCTTCAAGAAAAGTTCCAAGAACAGAATGTTGACCTTCTCCTCATGTTTGTCGACCTAACCAAAGCCTTTGACACAGTGAACCACAAAGGCCTCTGAGAAATCATGAAGAAGTATGGATGCCCTGGAAAATTCATCAATATGGTTCGACAGGTCTACGACAGCATGATGGCACACGTCCGTGTGAATGGTGAATGCTTTGACCCCTTTCCGGTCACAAATGGCATCAAGCATGGCTGTGTGCTCACACCTACCCTCTTCAACATGGTATTCTTTTCCATGCTGTCAGATGCCTTCCAAGATGATGACCTTGATATGGGGATCAGGTACCATTTTGACAGAGACATCTTCAACCTGCGCAGGCTCTGAGTGAACTCCAAAGTCCAGACAGCCACATTTCACAACTTCCTCTTCACTGATGACTATGTGTTATGCGCAGGCTCACAGGCTGACATGCAATGGTCCACAGACCTATTCTCATCAGCCTGCAACAACTTTGGACTATCTATTAACATGAATGAGACCGAAGTGATGTTTCAACATGCACCTGGCACAACACCCCAGAAACCATGTCTCAGTTAAAAGTCCACAACTGTCAATGGCCGACAAGTTTGTCTATGTAGGAAGCACACTCTCCCATGCTGTCCAGATTGATGATGAAGTCAATGCGAGATTAGCAAAAGCTAGCATGGCCTTCAGAAAACTCCGTAAGTCAGTCTGGAATCACAGAGGCATCAGAATGTTGATGAAACTGAAGGTCTACAAAGCCATCATTCTACAGACTCTCCTTTACGCCTATGAAACCTGGACCATCTATCAGTGGCATGTCAAGAAACTCAACCATTTCCATCTGTGCTGCCTGCGGAAGTTACTGAAAATCAAGTGGCAAGACAAGATTCTGGACGCTAAGGTGCTTGGAAGATCAGCTCTCCCCAGTATTCACACTCTACTGAAACTGGTGCAGCTAAGTTGGGCCGGCCACCTTTCAAGAAGGCCCAACACTCACCTGCTGAAGAAAATCTTCTATGGTGAACTGTCAAATGGAGTATGCTCTCATGGCGCACCAAAGAAGCAGTGGAAGGACACCCTAAAGGTGTCCCTAAAGACTTTTGGCATCAACCTGGAGTCGTGGGAGCAAATCACTTGCGACCGGCCATCCTGGAGGTCATCAATCCAGAACGGAGCATTGGCCTTCAAACAGCAATGCACAGCAGAAGCAATGAAGAAACATGTAGCCAGGAAAATGAAAACCTCTCGTACGCAGTCCTTATTGCTTTCCTGTCCCTGCTACAGCAGATTGGTAAGGGCAAAGATAGGGCTTATAAGTACCTACCCATGTGACCTAGCCTCCACCCCCATTCCCCTTTCTCTTTCCTCTATCTCCTTTCTCTTCTTTCCTTTTTATCCCCCCCTTTTCTCTTTTCTCCTTCCCTGTTTCTTTCCCATTTCTTTTCTCTCTTCTCCTCCACTCCCTCCCCACTGGATGCGGTCAACTTTGCCTGTGAAGGATGAGCAACAGGTCCCAATTAGCTTTAAACAAAATTGGGCCTTTTATCTACAATATCTGCTTATTTTCTTTTGTGCTCATTTCTGTGGTATCTGAGTACCAGAGAACTCAAAATCTAGCTGTGCTGTTTTATATAGGACTCTTCCATTTTACTGTTACCTTTTCATTGTAACTCCATCTCCCCAAATTGTATGCTGCTTCTACCAGCTGTGCTTTGTGGTTGTCCTGGCTGAGATCTCTGGGCTGGAGACTCCCTTAGTATGTGAATGCACAGTGCCTACCACAGTGGGGCCCTGATCCTTAATTGGAGCCTCAAGGCACCATTGTTGTACAAATAATAATAATAAAAATAATAAATTTAGCCAGCTACTGAAGCACTTGGTTGTATATTATCAGTTATTTAGGTAAAGAACCCAAAGCAAAGAAGCCTATAAGTCTTGCTAGTTATCTGCCATACTAATTGAAAAAGCCTCATTAATTTCTTTCTGGGCCATTATTGCATAGTGAATAATGCAGTATGTCCCACAAAATGTTTTTTTGGTTATGGATTGTGTCTCAGCATGCCTGCAGCAAAGAAGTTTATGTTGCTTTCACTTTGTAATTTTGTGCATGAAGAACTACAGTAAACATAATTAAAAATAAATTTCCCAGTCTAACCTCTTCCCTTATTTTTCTTTCCATGATTCTTCCTAATTCCCCTAATCTTCTTGCCTCACCTGTTTTCTTTACTGCTTTCCCTTTATCTTTTTTTCTGTGTCCTCTCCCTACTTCCCAACACTTCCTTGACTTTTTCATGTTCTGTGTGTGTAGACCTCATGAAATTCATACAGAATACAAACTGGGGATTTTCAGAAATGACATACTTACTGGGAGAAGGTAATGAAGTAGGAGATAAAAAATCAATTGCATAAAGCAAACCCACAAGGTGTTGCAAAACTAGGTCTTGTACAGACAGATACCTGTTAATGACAACTAAAAGTTAAGCCAAATTGTTTTTATTTTCCAGCAAAAAGTCACACTCACCATATGCCCCTCCTCCATCCCCCTCAATTTGTACATCTAATTTTGTGCTGACCCATATCTTCATTCTCAGGAAACTAATGGTTATAACCTAGATAGGGAGACTAAATTTAGCCTTTCCATAACTGAGTTTTTCACATAGGGCACATCCAGACAAGTGTGCATGTGCCGGGTACATGTTTCCTGTGGCACAAATAGTAGTGGCACATATCAAAACCAACACAAACATATATCTGCTTTTTGCCCCAGGGAACACCCCTGCATGCATGCTCTGGTGCATGGCAAATTGTCCTGGGTAGGGTAGGAGAGACTGGGGACAGCACCTGTGCTAGCTACAGTAGCCTTACCTGGGGTCCCAGGGGCCTTCTGTGGCAGCAGGCCCAGGGGCCTTCTGGGGCAGCAGTGGTGCTGATCCAGCCATTTGGAGCCTGGCCAATAGCCAGAACATGGCTGTGGCCAGCCAGGCTCCATTACTGGGGGCACACACTGCTGTTGTGTGCACTGTGCCACTTCTTTTCTGTGTGGTTTTTTTTTTTTACACTGCGATTTCCCAATGTCAAATTTTGGTGCCATGCTGCAAATTAGCACCTTCTGGGGCAGCAGTGGTGCTGATCCAGCCATTTGGAGCCTGGCCAATAGCCAGAACATGGCTGTGGCCAGCCAGGCTCCATTACTGGGGGCACACACTGCTGTTGTGTGCACTGTGCCACTTCTTTTCTGTGTGGTTTTTTTTTTTTACACTGCGATTTCCCAATGTCAAATTTTGGTGCCATGCTGCAAATTAGCAGCTCAATGAATGGGTGCACATGCACTGTGTGGTTTGTAGCACCTCTAACAGCTTTGAGGTGTCGCAAATCACATGTGTGTACTTGCCCATAAAGACTTTATTTAGCTGCTCTTAATATTAGCTTAGAAGTTTCCTTCAGCCTGTTGGAAAGATTAAGAAATAGAGGATCCTACCCATAATGAAGAGGCTAGAATCTTCACCTAGCCCTTTTTAAACTTGTCATCATGGGTACTTCATGAGAGTATTCATGCAAAATGCACATTTTCTCCTGATGAGTCCTTTTCTGACATCCACAGTGAAAAGTAGATTAATGTTGTCATGTAAAAGAACTCTCCCAAGCATGCTTGCTCTCCTTTTTAAAAAAAAATAATTCTGAATATGTATAACTAATTACAGACACTGGGACTAAATTCTGTTCTTACACTTACCTAGTCCCCACTAAGTCTTTTGCTTTTTCATGCAGGGATTGGAGGTCCCCTTTATTAAGGTTTATAAAGAGCACTGAGGTTCTGAGATGAAAATGGTTTAGATAAGCAACTTTTACCTTTTTCATTATTTATTAAAGAAAAATATTATTTTCTCTCTGCTATTACTGTGTAATAGCACAACTAGGAAAAAAGCATCTCTTCAGCCCAAATTACTGCTTGTTTTCCAAGAATTCAGTAGTCCACCCAAGGGAAAGGTTGCCTTCCATCAACCAAGAAAAGCAGCCATCAAAAGTTCTGCAGAGATAGGAAGCTGTGGATTACTTGGAAAGGAGTGGTCAGGTTAAAATCAGAATAAAACCCCAAACTAATGCCTCTAACTATTGCATAGTAAGACTCCAAATGGATATCTTCAACAGGATGAGATGTATGTGTCTTTACTGTAAGAACTTAAGAACTATCCTTTAATGAGTCAAGCCATAGGTCCATCTTACCTGGTATCCTGTCTCACACAATGGCAGAGTGGATGCTGAAAGAGAGAGTGAAAAGTGTGCGACTAGGGTTTTTTCCACTGTTCCTCTCTCACCTGCCACCTTCAGCATTTAAGGGGAAAGTTACTGGGATATGCCAAAGAAAAATATTTACTAATGACTTCTGTCCACAGTCTTTGGTAGTCCTGGTAGGCCTTATTTCTCTAGCTGAAGGTTTATTTTATGTGTGTCAGGGAGAGAAGGCAAAGAGTGAGGGCGTGTGCCTAGGAGAAGGAGACTCTCTGACTTCACACCATTATCAGTTGTGGATTACGATGATTAAATGAGAAATCTTTAGCCTGATGTACCAATCTTTTCTTCTTAATGGAGTTCAGTAATGGAATACAGTCTTGAAGATGGAAATTTTGAACCTTGTGGGCCATTTTGAAACATTTTAAGTGGTTCATATACATTTAACCCTCATCCATTCTCATAAAATCGTAACCATTGTTGTTCTCATGGGGTAACTTGTTACCCTGCAAGTTGACATTGTTGATCGCATGGAGTAACTTGTTACCCCACCCATATGAACAAAATGGAACCAGTTAAAACAGTATAAATGTACCAAAAACTATTTATTAAACATACAAATTATTTGAAAGCGTATGCTGATTTGAACCCAAAATATTATTTAACTAAAACTATGAACAAAATTTTAACTTTTTTTAGAGTTTCAAAACATGAATGAACAATTTGCTAAGTTTGCAGTTCACACTGTTTTCAAACTAACAGTTACTTTCAAAAACATTTCCTAATGGTTTTAATTAAATATTAAGGCTGTGTTAAGCTTCAGTAGCTGATTTGATTCAGAGGAGATTCCACCCGATTCGGGGACCAAATCTCCCAACCCAAATCAAATCGGAAGACCAAGTAAAAGCACCAAATCAATTCAAAGAATCCAAATTGATTCGGGAAAAGATCTGGAAAAGATTCAGCCAATTCAGAGATTCAGCCATAGACTAAACAGGCAGCTGACAGCTGCCTCCAGCTGGTAAGTCTGTTGGGTTTGGGGGAGGGGGAAGGAAGGGTTGTGGGGGAGGGAGGGATTGGGGCTGGGGTTGGGACAAGCTGCCCAGCACATTGCTCAGGGAGGAGGGGTGGGTACAGTAGCACTGGGAGCAGGAGCTCTGCCCTGCTGCCACTTGCCCAGCCAGGGCGGGGGAGGGATGCGGGCATAGTTAGCTCGAGGTGGAAAGGGGCACTTTTTTTTGAAGTGCTAGACTAGGCTGCAGGAGAACCTGCAGCTGCCTGGCTGTGCCTACCTCTCCCCAACTGATCTGAATCACTGAATCTCTTTGAATCAGAGCTGAATCTTCCAAAGCTGATTCGGCTGAATCGATTCAGGACTGTGATCCAAATCTCCGACTCAAATCACTGTCTTCTAAATTGGCCGAATCCGAATCTAATACTTCCCTATCTGCACAGGCCTACTAAATATTGTATTCATCACAAAGCAAATTGTTTACAATCTTTGCATGTTTATGGGTTTTTCAGTCATCTGTCCTTGAACAAAAAGCACAATGTCCACTCATGCTTGCCCAAGGTCCTACCGGGGTGCGTTGTGGCAATTTGAAATTTAGGGAAGTCATACCAGACTTTACGGATTTAGACAGATTATGTGTATCCATCATTTTTCGTTTTATTTGTCCGTTGATTAACTGTCTTTCAAGCTCCTGCAAAAAAAACGTGCTGTCTTCTTAAATGTGATCTTTGCATTGTGGCCTAGCCAAATCATGAGGCTGGCAATGGCAGCCATATCTAGAATATTGAGAAATTGTGTCATTGGCCACCGGTTGATTTTCCATCTGCAGGTGGTCATATGGACTTAGTGGTTAAAGTTATCCACCCCACCCTTGTTTTTATTTTAGTCATGGATGATGCCCAGCTTTTTTTTGCTCTCCACCCACTGACAGATCATGGTGCATGTTTGACAGAAATATCACAACTTTGGACTTCTTTGGAACACAGGAAACTAAGGTGAGTTCCCCATCAAAGGCTGAAATAGATGAAAAAGTTTCCCTTCTTCAATTTGCTTGTATTTTGTTTGGGGTATTGGCCTTGTTTTTCTGAATCGTACCCACATAGGTCAAGTCCTGCTGTAGCAGTCTTTCTGCCAGGTCAGTACTTGTGAAGAAATTGTCACTCACAATATTCCTTCCTGTCTTGTAGTAGGAATGAAACAGTTCTTAAATGATGTGGGTACCAAGATTACCCTGGCATGGAGCTTCTGGTTGCTTGCCCAGGTAGATGTCTCCAGACAGGGGGAATGATGTTGCTGCATCACAGCACCACTAAATTTTCAAGCCATATTTGGCAGACTTGCTGGGCATATACTGTCTGAAGGGATAGTGACCCTTGAATGCAGTGAGCTGCTCATCAACCATCAGGTGTATTCCTGGAATATACCATCTCCTGAGCTGCTCCACAAATTGTGTCCAAATATCTCTGAAGGCAGCAAGCTTGTCCACAGCTCTGCTTTCCTCTTGTGTCAGTTTGTTGTCAAATCTCAGGTAGCTGGTGATTTGACTGAATCGTTTTAAAGTCATGGTGGCATGGAAGTAAGGACATCCAGTGCGTTGCTCCCACAACTCCTCTAGTGCCTCGTGACCACCATGGTATAGAACACTCAGCAGTAGAAGGCCAGCGTACGCTTTCAGCTCTGTTTTGTCCAGCTTTTTCCACTCCTTTCTATTTTCAGGATGGCTATCATTCCACTCCCTGAATCTTCTTTCTGCCTCTCTATTTGTTTCGCTTATGATATCACTCAAGATATCTTGTGAGAGAAACAGGTGGAACGTTTCTACAATTGTGTCTTTATTACTTTCTCTTGTTGGCCCAGTATTTTCATGGACTATGCCCTTGGCTGTTCTCCAAAGATGTATTAGCTGTGGACATTTTTTTCCCACACTCTGCCATTTCTTCCTCTAGAGGTGTCATCATCTGCAATGTTTTCTGGGGGTGGTGGCAGTGGTTCTGCTCCATGTCCTGCAATAGCTTTCCTTGGTCTTCCGCTGTGGACCCAGGCTGGTCCTCTTTCCTTTCCCACTTGAAATGTTGGCATCACTTCTGCTTGTGGCACCAACTCCTCCTCATCTGAGCTGGATGAAGTTTCCATAGAGACACGGTTTTCTTGCTCTGAACAATCTCCTATGTCTGGAACAAAGTCAGCATCCTTACTGCCTTGGGGTAAGTTTTCATCAGTGGATGTGTCACTGTTATCTCCAGTTACCAGTGCAAGACAGGCTTCAGCACTGAATATGTGCTGCATTCTCATCCTGGACTGCAGGAAAAAAAAAGAAAAAATTAATTACTGCTGAATTCTATAAATAGCAATCAAAGACAAGCCTGACCACCTATGCTGTCACAGAAGCAATTCCGCCCTGCCCTATGGCAGTGCAGGTAGCACCCTCTCCTCCTGGGTACAGAAGACAGAGACCAGCATCCACCCTTTGCAGGTAAGCCAAATGTGGGTGGATGCTGTTTGGAAACCACATATGCAAGGACTTATTGAGAGCAGGTAAAAGGGGCATAGGGGGTGTCAAGCCATTACCGCTGAAGGGGACTCCTTAGTGTACGCTGTAATGCAGTATGATGTAGTCCTATTTCTTCTCCGCTGTTCCTTTGCTCCTTGTCCTCACTTCTAACAAAGGCAGGGCAAACTAGCTTGTATGTTATGAAAGGGGCAGGTGAGATGGAATTTTGCCGCGAGAAAAGAGAGCAGAGGTGGATTTGGGTGTGACAAAGGGGGTTTTTCTTGGCAAAGGGCAGGGTGTTTTGATGACCTTGCAGCCTGCAAACAAAGTGGTTAGCCAAGGAGTTACCACATCTTCTGCAAAAGCAGAGTGGAGGATGGGTATCCATTAGTTACCATGGATACCTAAAGTGGACATGAATGAAGTGTGAATGAATGCTGACCTTTCATATGTATCCACCTGAAGTGGTCAAACAGGTTTAGGCCTGTCATTTATACAGAAATTGTATAGCATTAACATGGACTTGGGGTAAGTTGTTACCCCATATGGAAAAACACATTCACACCTGGGGTAACATGTTACCCTGGGCAGTTTTTCATCCACAGAGAGCAAACCATTCATGTAAACTGGCTGTTATTTGGGGATATTGTGCACTGTGGTGCCAGTGACAATGTCCTAAAAATAAATCTTTTAGAATTAATTACCTTTATGATACTGCGCAAAATATGCATTTGGGATAGGAAATTACCCAATGGGAAGAGATGAAGGTTAAGTATGCATGAAAGCCCATGTCCCCTTTTCCTCTTTCTTCATGAAGGGCATAGCAAGTACTGGGTATTTAATCATCAACATCTCTTACTTGCATGATCAAAACCAGCACAAACATTTTGAGAAGGCACAGAAATAGTTTGTAATTGACCTGTACATATCTCAGGAATTTGTATTCAGTAATTAATTTTGTCAACATTTTTTTGTTTGAAAATGGAATAACCAAAAACCAAAAATTGTTCGGACAGGGAGAAATGGTAATGCATAACAACCTAAAACAGTCAGAAAAGGGGGGCACATGCTTTATCTAGACAGCATCATGTACTTTGGCAGCCGTTTAAGGTGAATCTGAAAAAAAACCAAACCTGAAGAGTGTTTCAGAAGAGTGTAGATGCTGGATGGAACTGAGGGAGGTGTTTTTCCTTGTTTTTTTTCCCCACTGTGGTAGTATGATAATAATCCATTTTTTCCAGCCCTTCTTTCTTGGCCATTGTGGCAATGGCCTCACGCATTGTAAATACATCTGCTAGTTAATTAACCTTCTAAGAAAAGAGACATCCATTCCTGAGCCAGGAACATACAATCTATATCTTCACTACAACTTTTAGCCATTTTATAAAATGGTAAGACTAGAAGGGACTTGCAGGGTCACCTAATTCAGCTCCCTTTGGAGATGTAAGATGTGGTGTTTCTAAACAGATTTGGCAGTCAAGTCTGAGGGGAAACAGAATCCAGGAGAGCTGGCTGTATGTAACAGGCTGCAAATCTGAGGGGCTGCAGCTTAGCTGCAGGTGGTAGAAAGGGATATTAGGTCTGTTCAAGAGTTTGGCTGAGATCAGTGGCCATGGGATATGTGGGCTGTGAAGGCTATGAGGGTGGCCCTGCTACTAACTGGAAAAACCCAGGTGTGCCCACCTCTGTTCAATGACCCGCTCTCACGCCGCCTTGGCTGGACGCCTGGTCTTCTGAATCAAGTAGCCTCGTGTGAACTCCGGAGATGTCCTCGATCACTTCTGGAGAAGCCCCCAAACTTGCCTGCTATGACTTTGGATAGATCTTCAGTGAAGGGGGGAAGTCCCTTTGAGGATGCCTCCAGAGTTGTCACGTGTCTTGGTGGATGGACACGGGGCTCCAACCTCCCCCTCTCTCATCAGGCCCTTTGTCCCTTCTGATGCCCTGAGTATTCTACAATGGGAATGACCCAAAGTGAAGAAGGAAATAAAAAGAAAGGTCTGAGGAAGAGAAGAGGAATAAAGAAAAAGAGGAGGGGCAACTGTGGAGCCGAGGGTCCTCCGCTCCCCTCGTCCCAAGTGCCCCTAAGCTAGCGCATCCCCTGGGTCAGGACCCGCGCTTTCACCCTAGCTGGGGTTTCTTTTGTCTCCTACCAGATCCGCCTCTGCTCCGGAGTCTTGGCGCCAGCCGCCTCCAGCAGGAGCTCCTTCGATGGCTCTTGCTGCTGCCGGCTTCCCTGCTGGCTCCTCTGATCCCTGCTGGCCCTCTCCAGCATGCCCCTGCTGCCCCCGCCGCTACTCTCCACACCGGATCGTCTGCTCCCTGCTGTGACTGGACATGCACCGCCCAGTGGTCCCCTGCTGTTTCTCCTGCTCCCAGCATTCCCACTCTCATGCTTTTGGGGCTTGCTTTTATCTTCACCAGGCAGCGTCTCTTGCTGACATCACCCAGTCCCAGCTGCAGATGGGCATGGTTGATGAACCGCATTGGTGTCTCTCTCCGGCATCCTGCAAATGGTGAGTTTTTTTCTATTTTTCCCACCTTGGGCTTCTCTGCAGGCATGGTCTCCCACTTGCCTGTGCTTACGTCCCCCTGACACCAGGCCATGTATCAGACCCTGGGGATGAATTTGGCCCAGGATTACAAGACTCTCAAGGCAACCATATTAGACTGGTAGCAGATTTTGGTCAGACCACCTGGAACCCAAGTACCTGGCTCTGAGTTATGGCCCAAAGGTTAAAAGATATATATACCTGCTGACTAAACCCAGACTCCCAGCCAGCTGCAGAGATTGTCAAACTGGTAACATTAGAACAGTTTAGTAACATCCTCCCAGCTAAAATCCAGAACTGGGTGTATCACCCCTGGGTGGATGGTTTGGAAGAGGCTACGCCCCCAGAAAGTCCACCAATTTCTGAGGAGTCAGATTGTTGAGTTTCCTGAGGAGACTGGCATCTTCCAAGACCAAGGAGGTTGGGATTATGGGGAAAACAGGCCAGATCTCTAGGAGGCCCCCTGGTGAGGATGTCACATATGTCTCCTCCAAGGGCCCAGCCATCAGAGAAGACAGCCACCTGGGTGTTCCCTGCAGCCCAGGAGGAGGACTGTAAGATGTGGAAAGAAGGGCCATCATTATTGGGACTGCCTGCAAATGGATTTTGGGATACTTACTCCTATGTTTTGGGGGCAAGACAGGAGACCCTAGACCCAAAGGGATACATGGTCCCAGTGAAAATTGGGGATGTACATGTTGTAGGAATCATAGATTTGGGTTTGAGCCAGACTTTTGTGTATGACTACTTGATGAATTCCACCAATACCCCAGTAGGAGAATGCGCATATTACATGGATTCACGGGGACACCTGACCCTACCCAGTAATTCACCTCACTCTGACAGTCAGGGGACAGAATGGCCATATAAGGGCTGCAGTGGCCAGCCATTTAACTTTCTCTGTAGTGGTGGGGTGACACTAGGGTCCAATGGATGAACTGATATGATGGGCATGATGAAGGGATGGAAGTCAGGCTACCCCCTATACTAGTGAACCTGAGCTGGGAGAGACTTTTCCCTTCTTGGACCTTGAGCAGTTTGGACCTCAGCCCAGGTCATGCCAAGAACAGTGGCTGGTCAGATGGAGTGTTCCTTCCAGCCAGCAGAAATGCTCTGGGAAAGGTGTCAGGATGCAATGCAACCTATGCCTGCTTCCAGAGGGGCAGAGAATCTGGGAACCGCTGGGGCATTCTGGAAGAAGAAGCTGGATCAGGTGGGGGAAAGCCAAGATTTTGTGAAAGATTAACAAGAGGACCCAATATATGGCCCTTTGTATGGATGATTGGGTCACACCAATGGGGTCATTGCAAATGGAAGTTTAGCCACCCAGGACCCCCACTTTGAGCTGCTTGATGAAGGTGACCAGGGACAAAACCTCTTAATTCTGAGGTTATGAAGTTCACACACGACCTGCTGGGGGGAGAGGGAGTGGTATCTGGAGATAGGGAAGATGCAGGAGTATATCAGGAGATCAAAGAATATTGTGCCTCCTGCCCTAAGTGGTATTTGGTTGCCCCCTGGCCCATGTCTAAGGCTCCACTGGTGCCCATCCCACTGGTTGGGATACCATTTGAGCAAATCAGAATTCATTTGGTGAGATCTCTGGAATCTATCTTGGGAGAATCCATTTTCATTCTGGTCCTTGTTGACTATGCCACCTGCTACCCTGAGGCAGTAGTGATCTGCTCAGCATCAGCACAGACAGCAGCATCTGAGCTACTGCAGATATTTCATGGGTGGGCATTCTGAGAAAGGTCTGAAATGACCAGGGCACTGCCTTTATGTCTGGACTTTTACAAGAGGTCTGGGCCCTGTTGAAAGTACGGCTAGTAAGGCATTTTGTTTTCCATCCCCAGATGGGTGGCCTGGTCGAGAGATTCAACCTCTAAAGGGAATGCTGTGAAAATCTGTTGTGGGGGAGTTAAGGAATTGGGACTGGGTATTGCCCTACTTGTTAATTGCAATTTGGTAGATTCCAAAGTCCTACACGGACTTCTCGCCCTTCAAATTACTATACAGGCAGCAACCTTGGGGTGCGCTAGGCCTCCTACAAGAATCTTGGCAGGCCTGAGGAACTGTGACCCAGAACATGATCCAGTATGTTCTAAAGCTACAGGAAAGTTTAGAACATCTGGTGGGGCCTTTGCAAAAGAAAATCTCAAGGTAGCCCAGCAGGTGCAGAAGCAGCAATACAAGAAGGATGCCAAATTCCAGGTGTACCAACCAGGGGATTGAGTTTTATTATTGCTCCCGTCCTTGGAGAATAAGTTGCTAAGCAAAGTGGCAAGGTCCATTTTTGGTCCTCCAGGCAGTAGGCCAAGTGGACTATGAGGATCACCCAGTGGGGAAATGGCAAGGTTCACAAATTTATCCCGTGAACCTGTTAAAACCCTGGAAGGTGCGGAAAGTGTGCATGGCCTCCACATGTTTGCTAGGAGCCAGACTGGGGGATCAGGACCCTGTGAAGAGGTTTACTGTGCCTCTTCAGAGAAGAAGAGAGAACTCAGGGAAAACTTTCCAGCGTAGGCAGAAGTGACTCTGACGCAGGGAACACTGATGCATCTGGAACCATGCCTTTCTTGCCTCTGTGTTCTTTGCATTGGTGCCCTGCACCACTCCTTCCCTATTTCTGGGAAGAAATACACCCTGGGAGGAGGCTTGTCAGAGAAGATGGAGCAGAAAGCGTGGGAACCTTCCCCTAAAACCTCATCAGCTTCACCCCAGGAGCAGGGCAAAGACTGGATACCAGTCTTAGAGTTCAGAGAGCTCCAATGCTGCAGAAGTGTTTGGCAGAGCACAGCACCCTGACAGCCTGTGACCTGGATTCATAGATTCATAGATTCATAGATGTTAGGGTCAGAAGGGACCTCAATAGATCATCGAGTCCGACCCCCTGCATAGGCAGGGAAGAGTGCTGGGTCTAGATGACCCCGGCTAGATGCATATCCAACCTCCTCTTGAAGACCCTCAGGGTAGGGGAGAGCACCACCTCCCAGTAGGAAGCAAGGAAGAATCAACTGCAGGACACCGAACAGGCAGGAAAGTTCTTTATTTGTTTTCTTCCTTTTTGGGACTTTGGGTTTATTTAATTGGAAAAAGAAAAGACTAAAGACAATGGGAAAAGGCTGGTCTGGACTTCTGAAAGAAGAAGGGAGGCGGACTCTAAGTAAATAACTGATTATGAGCAGTGGCACGGACTGTGCTGATTAACTGTGAGTTTTTCTTTTCTGATTGTAATCCTGTGGACTGTCGCAGTTAAATCAGGAGACCCCAAGCAGGAAGCTGGGGAAATAAGAAAGAAAATATATAAGGGAAAAAACTGCTGGTAAACAGATAAGACAGTGAATCCCTGAAGGGTAAATACTTACCTAATGCTAGTCCCTCGAGGTGCCTCTCCTCCCTATCTCCAATGAGGTGGATGGCTTCTTTGCAGAAACAGTGATAGGTATGCTAGGCAGGCAATAACCTGGAGAAAATCCAGATACAGATGCTATTGTTAAGGAAGGAGAAATTACTTTGACAGAAATATTAGACAGCTATCAAGTGCATGTTAACAAGTGGCTGGTATTTGGCTGGGGTGTAAGGAGAGGCTGGAGCCCCAGTAGGAGGAAGCCAGATGCTCTAGTAATTAACATTCAGCAGAGCAACACCTCCCAAGTGGCAGGCGAGAACTGGGCTGTAATTATTGGTTAATTATTCAGGGCAAAGAGGCTCCAACTCACAACACATACCCACAAGACACTGGGACATCGGGAGCCTCGCCCATATATTGTACCCCTCCAACAGACCCCCTTCTGGATCTCATAGCTGTCCTCCAACTAGGACAAACTTTGGCCCTAAATCAGTGGGCTGAAACAAGAACCCTACTAGGGGTTATTCACAGGGACCCCAGGAAGGACTAACTTGGCTGAGCACCAGATTGTATATCCCATCTTAAGGACAATCCAGAAGGAACACTGAGAATCTCAGCCCAGATGATGGAAACAGTAAAGGAAGAGATTAAGAAAATGCTGGATTTGGGGGTCATAGAGGAATCAAGTGTATAGAGGAGTGAATGGAGTAGCCCCACTGTGTTAGTGCCAAAACCTGACTGTACCATAAGGTTCTGTCTTGACTCTCGTAAGGTCAATGTCATTTCAAAATGTGATGCAGGATAGACAACGTGGTGGAGGGCATAGGCAGATATATATCCACCCTGGACAAACCAAAGGGTACTGGTAGATAATGTTAGACCTGGCATCCTGTGAAATCATGGTTTTTTCCACACCATGGGGACTTTACCTTTTTAAGACCTTAACTTTTGAGCTACATGGACCCCCAGCAGCTTTCCAACAATTAATGGACAATATACTCCACCCACACGGGGCATATACAGCTTCCTGCTTAGACAGTGTTGTAATATTTGTGAACACATGGGTGGACCATCTTCAGCATCTAAGGAAGATATTGCAATCTATATGCACATCTGGGCTCGTGGCCAATCTGAGTAAATGTTGTCTAGGGTACATAGAAACTAAATACCTAGGGTATATACCGGGCAGTGGTAAAATCATGGCTCTGGTTGATAAGGTGAGGGCTTTGGTTGAGCCACGAGTACCAATGACAAAAAACAACTGAAGTCCTTCATAGGCCTAGCAAGTTACTATCAGTAGTTCATCCTGCAGTTTGCCACTAATGGACCTGTTGTGGAAAGGGATACCACAAAGGGTCCAGTGGTCACCTAAATATGAGACAGAATTTGGAACTGTAAAATGGCTTTTGTGCAGTGCATCAGTCCTGTGCAGTTTGGACCCGACAAAAGAATTTACTGTATACATGGATGCCTCAGAGCAAGGTCTGGGAGAAATCCTCTCCCAAGAATTTGAGGATGAGGAATATCCCATCCTATATCTGAGTAGAAAGCTCCTCCTCCTCCCGCAGGAGCAGAGGTATGCTAAAATAGAGAAAGAGTGTTTAGAAATTAAATGAGCAGTAGACACCATTTGTTACTACCTCCTAAGGGTTCATTTTCAGTTGGTCACCAACCATGCCCTATTAACATGGCTTAATGCTGTGAGGGAAGCTAACCCCTGGCTGATGAGGTGGTTTCTGTCCTTAAAGAAATGGGAGAGTGCTCTACTCCTGGGTGGGGAAAGGGTGTATGTGTAGAAGGCTGCAGGTCTCAGAGGCAGTAAGAAAGTGATTACAGACGTGTCTAGGAGGACTGGGCCAGCTGAGGAGGATAATTGACTAACTCAGAGGAAGTTACAAGCTTCCAGGGAAGAGAGATAGGGGGAGAGAGGGTAGAATACCTGAAGGGCAGTTATAAAGGGGATGAAGATTAGGCTTTACTCTGTGGTTGTAGGGGACAAGACTAGGAGCAGCGCCTCGAGCTCCAGCAGGAGAGACTTAGGTCGGAGATTAGAAGGAACTTCCTGACTATGAGTGTGGTCAAGCATTGGAATAGGGTGTCTAGAGAAGTGTGGAATCTCCATCCCTGGAAGCTTTCAAGAGCAGGTTAGACAGAAATTTGGCCAGGATAGTTTAGTCAGGGATGCTCCTGCCTTGAGTAGAGGGCTGGACCAGATGACCTTGTGAAGTCCTAGCCAGCTCTATTTTCTTATGATCCTAAACCATCCCTAATGGATTCCTATCCACCCAGCTCTTGAAGATCTCCTAGACAGCTTATTCCATTGTCCTGGTGCACTTACAGTTCAGAAGTGTTCCCTGAGATTTATTTTTAGGGTGGAGTTACATGTTACCTTTCAAACATTTAAATTCTCTTTAGATAGGAGTGTCATCACATTATGACTCAAAAAGTTGAGCTAAGTACCTACAGCTGCTCAGCAGCTCCTCTCCAACCTGTTCCTCCCTTCCTCCCTCCTAGCCTTCTCCAGCAGGGAGCTGCTGGGCAGCAGTGGGGCCCAGTGGGGGTGGCTCAGGCCTGATCCAGGCTGGTGGATGCATCAGAGGCTTGATCCAGGCTGGAAAAGGCCTGATTCTGGAGCCTATACTGCCATTAAAGAGCTGGCGAGACAGGTAGGCATGGAGCAGACTTGACAGCTCCTACCCATGGCCCCACTCACCAGCCCTGTAGCAGTAAGTCTGAGCTGTGTATGTTACAGAAGGTACTAAGCCAGAGGCTAAGGACAGAAGTTAAACATAAACCAGTGTAAGTGATCAGAAATCAGTTGAAATCTGTAACACAACAGAGCCAGGGACTGAAGTTACACATGGACTGGCTTTAAGACATCAGAAACAGTTTTAAACCTGTAACAGAGCAGCAGCTCAGTGCACAGAAACCAGTTTCAAAATGGCTGAACCTGGTTTAAGATAAACCCGGCTGAATGTAGTATCAGACTTAACTGATTTAGGTCAAACCGGTTTATGATACTTCTGTCCTGGCCCCCTAAGCACAACTGCTCACAGTACCTGCTAACTGTAACATGGCATAGTATTCCTTAGAGTTAGCACATGCTAACTGTAATGTATAACTACACCTTAATTAATCTGAATAACTGCCATGTGTCCTGACCTCTGTAGCAAGGGGGAACAAGTTTCTTTCATCTTCTTTATGGCAGCCTTTTAAATATTTGAAAATTGCTATTATGACCTCCTCTTAATTACCTGTCCTCCACACTAAGCATGCAATATAAAGGGACTGGAAAGCAAGCTATTCAGATAGCTTGCTTTGAACCCATGTGCATGTGTGAATTCCACAACTTGAATGTTTGTCTCTCTCTAGCTCCTCCCTAGCCTTCTTCCTTAAACCATTTAAGCCACTCCTGGTCCTTTTCTCCTATGAATAACTTTTTTCTCCTAGGGCAGACTGCAGGACTGCTACATCCTGCTCTACCATTGTTACATGTGAAATAGAAAATTAGTCCAACATAGTTCTTGGGAAAGGAGGGGAACAAGGTTTTAAAAGCGTCTCTATTTAGATTTTTCATAGGAATAAGCAGTTTTCATAGAATCATAGAATCACAGAAGTAGGGTCGAAAGGGACCTTGTAGATCTTCAAGTCCGACCCCCTGCCTGGGCAGGAGGGAAACTGGGCTCAAGTGCCCCCAGCCAGGTAGGCATCGAGCCTCTTCTTAAAGACCCCCAGGGTAGGAGCCAGCACCACTTCGCTTGGAAGTTGGTTCCAGATCCTAGCCACCCTGACTGTGAAGTAGTTCTTACAGATGTCTAATCTAAACCTACTCTCCAACAACTTGTGGCCGTTATTCCTTGTTATCCTGGAGGGTGCTAGGGGAAACAAGGTCTCTCTCAAACCCTTCTGGTCCCCCCTAGTGAGTTTATAGACAGTCACAAGGTCCCCCCTCAGCCTTCTCAGGTTCAGGTCCTGTAGCCTCTCATTGTAGGGTCTGCCCTGCTGTCCCCGGATCATGTGGGTGGCCCTCCTCTGGACCCTCTTAATGTTTTCCACATCCCTCTTGAAGTGGGGTGCCCAGAACTGGACACAGTACTCCAGCTGCGACCTGACCAGTGTCGCGCAGAGGGGGAGGATCACCTCCTTGGCCCTACTTGAGATACATCTGTGGATGCACGATAAGGTCCAGTTAGCCCTGCCGACCATGACCTCGCATTGTCAGCCCACGTTCATCTTGGAGTCAATGATGACTCCAAGATCCCTTTTTGCCTCCGTGCTCTCAAGAAGGGAGTTTCCCATCTTATAAGTGTGCTGTCGGTTAATACTGCCCAAGTGCAGCACCCTGCACTTGTCAGTATTGAAACGCATCCTGTTTTTGTTAGCCCACCCTTGCAACCTATCCAGGTCTTGCTGCAGTCTTTCCCTCCCTACTAGTGTGCCCACCTCATCCCAAATTTTGGTATCATCAGTAAATTTGAAGAGGTTGCTTTTCACCCCGTCGTCCAAATCGCTGATAAAGAAATTGAACAGCGCGGGCCCAAGGACCGAGCCCTGGGGGACTCCGCTGCCCACTTTTCCCCAGGTCGAATATGACCTGTCCACCACCACCCTCTGAGTATGAACCTTCAGCCAATTTGCAATACATCTGACTATGTAGGCATCAATGCCACAGTCGCCTAGTTTTTTAATGAGGAGGGGGTGGGAGACAGTGTCAAAGGCCTTGCTGAAGTCCAGAAAGACTACATCCACGGTGCCACCTGCATCCAATGCTTTTGTGACCTGATCGTAAAAGGCAATCAGGTTGGTCTGACATGACCTGCCCCTAATGAAACCGTGCTGGTTGCCCTTGAGCATCTTCCCCGATGCCGGCCCACCACAGATGTGATCCTTGATGATCTTCTCCAAGAGTTTCCCCAGGATTGAGGTAAGACTGATGGGCCTATAGTTGCCCGGGTCCTCCATCCTCCCTTTCTTAAAGATGGGGACCACATTGGCTATCTTCCAATCATCTGGCACCTGGCCTGAGCACCCCAAGTGCTCGTAAAGCCATGCCAAGGGCCCTGCAATAACCCCTGCTAGCTCCCTCAACACCCTGGGGTGGAGAGCATCTGGACCTGCTGACTTGAACACGTCCAGCCCCTCCAGAAGCACTCTAACCCGGTCCTCCTCAACCTGTTTTGTATCAGTGTAATAAGTAAAAGAGCTGTTAATTGAGAGTTGGATAGCTCAGGAGTTCAAGACCTTTTACTGATAAATCATTAGGTCAAAGTCTCCTCAGGTTCATAGGAACAACTGACAGAATCTGCTATTGTTAATAGAGAAAGACTGGTAAATAGAGCTGGTCCAAGCTCAGAATTAAGTTCCATAGAAATGGCATTTCAAATATACTTGTCTTTATTAACTGGAATGAAGCGTTAAAATGTTGTCTTGCAGGAGGTTTCAAATACTTTTTAGGTGACTGTGTTTGTTTCCTATTCTGACATTTTAAAAGTTGTTAACTTACTACATAATAACTTTGCTAAAGTAAATCAACATAAATTTTAAAAACAAAAAAAATCTTGCTTTGAAACAAAACTTCATGAACTTCCTTTCTGATGAGGTCAGAACAGAATGGACCTTTTCAAAATGTTTTATTTTGATTTTTTGCCCCCAAAATAAACTGCTGAAATTGACTTTTTTAAATGGAAAAATATCCCGTCAACATTTTTACTAGCTTTATTGAGGAAGGATCACTGTCACTAGAGAGGTCCATAGTGGTCAGTGCAAAATGAGTTGATAGTCTCTACTGGACATGTCTTCATATGACAGATCACCACTGTAGCCAGTCCAGAGCAATCTCAAATGACTAGTTGAGGACTGATCGGGCACAGAGATGAAGTTAGGTTAGAATGGGCTCTCCAAGATGGGACTGAGGCATACAGGTAGGATAACTTGTTTTGTTGATGCCTTTGCTCACTCTTTAGAGAAATCCACCAGTCTTGAGAATATATTAACAGGCCCTCTTTCATGAGCATTTAGTAGACTTAAAAGCCAAAATTTAAGAAGGCCTACTGACAAAAAATGTTGAAAAAAGTGCAGGGTACAGTTGAATCTGTTTATATGTCTTCTGGTTTGTTTCTCACCCCCATTTTCCTTTACAAAGAGCACTTTGGAGGAGGAAAAAATGATTCATTTAATTATTCCCCACAAGATATTCTCATAATTTCTTTGCTAAAACCATGCTCATTTTCTACCGCAACCAAATCTGTTATCACAGGCAGAATTATGGCAAATTGGAATAAGCAGATAGAGCACACAAACTCAAAAATGGCACACACACAAAGTTTTAATGTAAAGTATCCTGTATGTTTTTAAAAAAGGAAAAGAAAAGTGCACTATAATATACAGAACATTAACTGATTTTACCCCCCCTGAATGTTCTATGCAATGTCAGTTACTCTTTAAAAATAGATAGATTTATTTCTTAGGTAATTGCCTGAGGAGTTCCTTCAAGCAAGGCTAGTGGGTTGAAACATCATGTGTCCTTTTTAAAATGTATTTCTACCAAAAAATAAGAACAGAAAAGAGAAAAAAAAAATCCTGCATCATAGATGCAATCAGTTTCTGGTATTTCTATAGTAAGACACAAAGTGTCCAAAGATGTAGATATATGCATTTCTTTGTTTTATCTAATAGCTGTATTAACCACTTTTTTATGTTGTTCTCATGATAAAGAATATTTTAGAAATATTAAGTATTTTGGTGAAATTGGATGAGGTAGGACAGGGACTTCTTGCTACTCAGTTAGTAAAATGCCACCACCATGAGAGCACAACCTACTTATTTGCTCCTGTTCTGTCCACACCAAATGCTAAAAGCATTTAATGTGATGTGAGTTTAGCCCTTGTTCTAATGCCAGGTATTATTATTTTTTGCTTCTATTATTTTTGCATCTGGTACATAGCAACAGCGAGTGTATGAGGCATATGTATAGTGGCAATCCCTCACACACTTAAAGGCAGTGTAGTTTCTTGTTTTCAGGTGACATGAAATTGGGAAGGACTGTGAATATATTGGAGGATGGGAGCACAATTCAGAAGCATCTTGAGAGATTGGAAAGCTGGGCCAAACAAACCCAATGAAATTCAGTACTGACAAATGCAAGGTACTATAACTTGGGAAGAATAATCATACATACAAATTAGAGGTGCACTGATACATCGGTCCAATATTGGATTGGTACCGATATAAGGAAAATTGTCTATATCAGATATTGGCCCGATGGGGCCAATAATTTGTCTGATAAATGCCTGTGCTGCCTGCAGCTGCAGTGCAGCACTGAGCAGAGCCAGCAGCATGGAGAACTGCCTCCAGCTGGGAAGCTGGAAGGAGATGGGGGAGGGAAGGGGAATGGGGGGGCAGATCCCCCCCACAGTGGGGGAGGGGGCAGGGGCAGGTGCTGCCCAGCCGGAGTGCGAGAGACATAGGATGGAGGCATGTGGCCCCGGATCTGTGCAGCGTGGGGCGGGCTGCAAGTGCAGGTTGGAGCTGGAGTCGGTGCTGCACGACTCTTCCAGTCAGGGGCTGGGCTTGGAGTAGGCTCAGGGGGCCTCGCACTGCAACCCATCATCTGGGAAAAGCTCTTCCTCACTGGGAAAAGCTGTAGTAGCGGCAGGCGGTGGTGTGGGGCTGGGAGCAGAGCTGCGGCGAAATCTGCAGTGGCTGCAGCTTCCTCCAGCACCGCTGGAGCCTGCTCTGAGCCCAGCCCCCCGAGAGAAATGCTTCATGCAGCACTGGCTCCAGCTCTACCCCTCACCTGCAGCCCACCCCGTGCCATGCAGATCTGGGGGCACATGTCCCCCCATCCTCCCAGGGTGCAAGCAGCGGCAGGAGCTGCCCCCACCCCATGAAGCACGCCCCTGCCCCGCCCCCTGGCTGGGCAGTTCCTGCGCCTGCCCCCTCCCTCAGCGCAAGGAGCATTGATCTGCCCCCCCATGCCTCTTCCCTCCCCTTCCATGGACTTATCAGCTGATGGCAGCTGTATCAGATATGGAATTGGTATTGGCCGATATACCTCCTTTAATATTGGCTATCAGTATCGGCCCCTGAAATCTCTATCAGTGCACCCCTGATACAAATACAATATAGGTGACACTTGGCTGGATGGTAGCATTGCAGAGAAGGATCCAGTAGTTTTGGTATCCAGCAGTGTGATGCAACCATATGAATGGTAAATATAATTTTGAGATGCATCAATAGAAGCATTAGGTTCAAGACACAAGAGGTAACAGTGCCTCTCTATTTGGCACTGGTGATGCCTCATTAGAGTATTGTGTGCAGTTTTGGGCTTCACATTTTAAAAAGAACATGGAGTAGTTAGAGAGGGTCCACAGGTGGATGAAAAAATAATAAA
This sequence comes from Alligator sinensis, assembly GCF_000455745.1. Classification (NCBI taxonomy): domain Eukaryota; kingdom Metazoa; phylum Chordata; order Crocodylia; family Alligatoridae; genus Alligator; species Alligator sinensis. Next base: position 120,297 of record NW_005843278.1, on the reverse strand, counting down.
GTACTTGGCAGGCAAGTCATATGGAGAGATGTTGAAAAAGCAAGGCATGTTCAGCTTGTGGAAACCATGCTAAACAGGGGACCTTCAAAGGTGCTTAAGAGGGGACCTTCAAATACTTGAAGGCCTGCCATAAATAAGAGGGAAAACACTTCTTTTTCCTTACTGCAGAAAGTAGAACATAGATCAATGGCTTGAAGCTGCAACAAAGTAGGTTTAGACTGGAAGTCAGGAAAATCTTCTTTACTGTAGGAACAGTGAGGCAGTGGAATAGACAGCGTAGGGTTGTTGTGGACTCTCCATCACTGGGGATGTTCAAGAAGAGGTTGGACCGACTTTTCAGGGATGATCTAGGCATAGATATGCTTGTGTTCTTCTCTGGGTACTTCCCATGCTCTTGTCACATGGGGCCAGAAGGAAATTCCACCCCCCTACCTTGTTGTTATATGTGTCAGAGGTTTATTTTGTAAGCCTTCCTTAGATGTATTGGATATTAGCTGCAGTCAATACTGGGGATTTTGCCTGTGATACGCCAGTGCTCCTGCTGGGACTTAAACCTATGGGTTCCTAGCTAGAGGGTCTTGTCCCTCCACTCAGGGTCAGATCAATCACCTAATTTGAGGTTAGAAAGAAATTTTGCCCTATGGTCAGATTGATATGGACTGTGGGGATTTTTGCCTTCCTCTGTAGCAAGGGGTGTGGCCCTCTTCTTGGAATCGCTTGAAGATATATTAATAACCTTTGTAACAGCAGAACATTGACTGCAATGGTCTACCTGCTTTACCTGTGGCAAGTTAGAGTGGTAAGTCTTGGGTTTTGTGTCAGGGTTGGCTGTCCAACCCTGGATTTGTATAGGGTGGTTTGGATAGGGATGATTCTGCCTCAGGCAGGGGGTTGGGCTCGATGACCTATGGAGGTCCCTTCCACCCCTACTTCTTTATGATTCTATGATATGCCCTCCGTGCTACTGTATAATAAATAATTATAATAGAGGCTATTTTCTAAAAACTCACTCTAAGCACAGAAATATTCCTTCTGTCTGTATTGATCTTTATCAATGGAGAGCCTGCAAACTAAACCTCTTTATTCTACTAAGCCCTTGGAAAAAAAGAAGAATCCTGCTTATGCACTAGACATGGCATATTATTTGGGACAAGAAGATTCACCCTATATTTACTAGCCTCTTTGTAAAGTTGATAGATTTGATATGAGGTGGAAATATTTTGTAATCTTTTAAAAATACAGTTAGGTTTGTGAATGGATCCTCCTCATGAGGCATGCCTTGGAGATCATTGTCACAAAAAAGCAGACCTGGCCTGTGATGTAAGAAGCATGATGCTAATTTTTGCTTTCTTTCTGTGAGAAGCTCCACTGAAGTTCAGAAGGCTACTCAGGTGAATAAGGGGAGGAACAGTTTTTCCAAGGAAACATTTGCAGATGGTTAAAAAGCTCAGACAAACAACAAAACAAACAGCTTAATGATATTCCTTCAATACAGAGCATATTTTCAACTAACTTGAGTTATAGCCCTCTATTAAAAAATCCTCCCAAACGTCAGACTTAACCCTCTTTTTTCTTCTGGTGCATTCTGCTGAGCTACAGTTGCATTTTCTGCTTGCTATGCCATAGCATATGACAATGAACACATCCACGTGCGTTGAATGCCCAATTAAACTAACACATCTTCATTTTCTGCTGCTGTTCACTACTGTAAGGGAGTCAGAGGTAGATGGTTTACAGTAATCCAGTTTATCAGCATGCAAATATGAAGAAGAGAAGGAAAAGGCACCCTCTCATTTACATGGTTCTGTCTACATGACAGCTGTTCTTGATTTGGGTAGTTTTCCCTGATTGCTCAATGAGACTTTTTCTGAAAGCATTGAGCTATGAGAATTCCTGTAAGGTGAAAAAAACCTTAAGTGTCTGAATCCTCATCTAGCGCAAATTGGTATAGCTTCACTGGAATTAGTACAGCAACTCTGAATTACATCAGCTGAGAGCCTGACTGTGAAAGTTAGCATTTGTATTGGATTGCTGCTTACATGGGTACATTTGAAATAAAAAATAATGAACATGTTGGGAAATGGAAAAATCTTAATATGTTTGCTAATCATTTTATTCCTCAACAGGATGGCAAATTCACCACTGTGGAATTTTGACCAAGAAATGTATTCTTGTGTTTCAAATTACTGCATCTCCAATGATACATCTGGCAGACGGGATTAATTTATAGGATGTCTACATTTTTGTCTTTGTAAAGTCAATGGTAAACCATTCATTGATTTTAATAGCAGCAGGGTGCTTCTCTCAAGGGACTATTGAGGGTTATAAAGTAATCTGTTACTCTCTCTGAAAAGTACCATGGGATTTTTAATTTACACTTTCCTTTCTTCAAAGGAAGTTAAAATCCTGTGGGTATTAATCACCTTCCAAAATCAGGCAGAAGGCAGGACAGGGTGACCCTTCATAGATTAACTCTTTCAGAAGGGCATGGGTGCAGACTACTTTGTCAGATGCTTTGAATGAATTTACAGAGAACAAGGGATACTAAATAGAATGAAACAGAAAAAGGGCAGAAAAAGGGGACGACATTAGGGAGGTAAGGTGTGTTGAAAAGATCAAAAGGGGTTGACAAAGCAGTTCATCCATTGAGGGACACTGGGGTGATAAAAGCTAGTCCAGGTAATGGGATAAGAATCCAGAGTCTCTGTTTAGACCATACTTCATGCAATCCAGGTTGTGGATAAGAAGAGCTATTCTGAGGCTAGTGCTGGAATGCCCAGGGAGGTTAAAGTGCTCTTCCACAGACTTCTGTGGACATAGCTGGTATCTGGTTCATTGCAAAGCCTGGTGCCTTGGGGCGAATAGGAGTTAGAATCTTAGAATCATAGAAGTAGGGTCGGAAGGGACCTTGTAGATCTCCCAAGCCCTGCCTGGGCAGGAGGAAAACTGGGCTCAAGTGACCCCAGCCAGGTAGGCATCGAGCCTCTTCTTAAAGACCCCCAGGGTAGGAGCCAGCACCACTTCGCTTGGAAGTTGGTTCCAGATCCTAGCCACCCTGACTGTGAAGTAGTTCTTACAGATGTCTAATCTAAACCTACTCTCCAACAACTTGTGGCCGTTATTCCTTGTTATCCTGGAGGGTGCTAGGGGAAACAAGGTCTCTCTCAAACCCTTCTGGTCCCCCCTAGTGAGTTTATAGACAGTCACAAGGTCCCCCCTCAGCCTTCTCAGGTTCAGGTCCTGTAGCCTCTCATTGTAGGGTCTGCCCTGCTGTCCCCGGATCATGTGGGTGGCCCTCCTCTGGACCCTCTTAATGTTTTCCACATCCCTCTTGAAGTGGGGTGCCCAGAACTGGACACAGTACTCCAGCTGCGACCTGACCAGTGTCGCGCAGAGGGGGAGGATCACCTCCTTGGACCTGTTTGAGATGCATCTGTGGATGCACGATAAGGTCCAGTTAGCCCTGCCGACCATGACCTCGCATTGTCAGCCCATGTTCATCTTGGAGTCAATGATGACTCCAAGATCCCTTTTTGCCTCCGTGCTCTCAAGAAGGGAGTTTCCCATCTTATGAGTGTGCTGCTGGTTACTACTGCCCAAGCGCAGCACCCTGCACTTGTCCGTATTGAAGCGCATCCTGTTTTTGTTAGCCCACCCTTACAACCTATCCAGGTCTTGCTGCAGTCTTTCCCTCCCTACTAACGTGCTCACCTCACCCCAAATTTTTGGTATCATCAGCAAATTTGAAGAGGTTGCTTTTCACCCCATCGTCCAAATCGCTGATAAAGAAATTGAACAGTGCGGGCCCAAGGACTGAGCCCTGGGGGACTCCGCTGCCCACTTCCCCCCAGGTCGAATATGACCTGTCCACCACCACCCTCTGAGTACGACCCTTCAGCCAATTAGCAGTCCATCTGACTGTGTAGGCATCGATGCCACAGTTGCCTAGTTTTTTAATGAGGATGGGGTGGGAGACAGTGTCAAAGGCCTTGCTGAAGTCCAG